>NC_066563.1:1480330-1597830 GCF_024679095.1 Eriocheir sinensis
GTTTTTCTCGTTTTTTTCATCTTCCGCCTCCATTCCTAAGCCTTACCTGTCCTCTGAATTTGTACGATGCCTAGGAGGAGGAGGAGGAGGAGGAGGAGGAGGAGGAGGAGGAGGAGGAGGAGGAGGAAGGAAAGTACAAATATGGAAAGCAAAAAAGGGAAGAAAAATACAGGATAAGAAAGAAGAAGAAGAAGAAGAAGGAGGAGGAAAAGAACAAGAAGAAAAGGGCAGAAGACAGTGGAGGAGGAGGAGGAGGAGGAGGAGGCAGAGGAGGAGGAGAAAGAAGATGACGATGGTAACAGATTTTTCTTTTACCTCCAAGCTTCTCAGATCAACCTCCTTATACTGCATTCCTCTGATCCTTTCACCTGATATCCTCCTCCTCTTCCTCCTCCTCCTCCTCCTTCTTCAGTATCAATGCATCCTCTCTCTCTCTCTCTCTCTCTCTCTCTCTCTCTCTCTCTCTCTCTCTCTCTCTCTCTCTCTCTCTCTCTCTCTCTCTCTCTCTCTCTCTCTCCCCCTTTATTCTTATTCTATCTTCGTATCCTTTCGTTCCTTCCACTCCCCTTCCCTCAAACAATTACTCTTCCTTCCATTGGAATCAATTACACTCTCCTCTCTTTTACTCTCTCTCTCTCTCTCTCTCTCTCTCTCTCTCTCTCTCTCTCTCTCTCTCTCTCTCTCTCTCTCTCTCATATCTTTGTCTTACTACAGGTACGCAAAATTTAATTACAGGTATCAAAAAATTAATTAATCCTCTCGTTGCGTGGATGTACTTAGCTGTGTTGCCCTTCCTTCCTTCCCTACCTTCCTACCTGCCCCTTTGTACCTTCATCCAACCTCCCTTCCCATCTTTTCCTAACACCTTTACCCTGTTTTTCTCCCTCCCTTCTGCTGCCTCCTCTCCCTTCCCAGTCCTGCTTCGCCACGGATGTTGACACTCTCCTACACCTTCGCTTCTCCTCCCCGCTGACAGCCATCGATCAGTGTGTGTGTGTGTGTGTGTGTGTGTGTGTGTGTGTGTGTGTGTGTGTGTGTGTGTGTGTGTGTGTGTGTGTGTGTGTGTGTGTGTGTGTGTGTGTTTGAGAGAGAGAGAGCGAGCGTTATGTACCCCCCTCCCCCCTTCCCTCGACAAAGTCCTATGACGCGACTTTTTGTAATGGTCTAGAACTGAAAGTAAAAGAATAAAGTTTAAAATTAGAACCAAGCGACTAACTACTACTATTCCTGCATCTGTTGTTATTAATGTGGTGGTAGTGATGGCGGTGGTTGCGGTGGTTGTGTTTGTGTTGTTGTTGTTGTTGTTGGTGGTGGTGGTGGTGGTAATGGTGGTAGGTAGTGGTAATTGTTTGTATGTTGTTGTTGGCATTCTAGTGGTTTTGTTTTATTTATATGTTTACCAAAACGGTTTAGGCTTGTTAAGGAGGGGAATTCCAAGGCCAAGACGGTATGGTTTCGACAAAATATAAAAATGGCATCTTCCTAGAGTCCAAAAATCATTCAGTGGCTTTTCCTTTCTTCTTCGATCCGGCAATAAGATTTAAATGGACTCAAAAGGGTGATAACAAAACAAGGATAAGACAGTATGACAGTATGGTACTATCCTGCATACATTAAGTAGGTCATACACCGAACAATAACTATTCATGAACTATCCGTTTTCTGAGGCAGGATGAAACCGCTGGACACGAAGGGTGATTCCAAAAACAAGAAACACGTAAAATAAAAAGAAACGATCCCATGAACACATAACGAATCGGAGCAAGAATTTACAACACGGCCAAGAAGATTAGACCTGAGAACATACAACAATAAGTGCGCATTGAGTAACAAATAAAACTAACGGTCGCGTACGTAAACATTTTGGAAAGCAGAGCAAACAGTGCGCGAGGAATTTATTAGATATCTTAAGCCTAAAAGCCCAGATGCAGCGCCGTTTCCACCGAGAGTCTGTGTCTGCAACCAACAATTTCTTAGTCGTAATGGGGCGTCGCTCTCTCGTGTTTACCCTCCAAACAACACAAACTTTATACCTTCCCGAGACGCCTCCTGTTGCTTGTGAACCTGCCTTCCCGCCCTACCTGCCTCCTCACCCTACCTGCTCGCTGCCTCCTTCTTCTTCTTCCCTTTCTTCGACCCTTCTGCGCCTGTTCTTCCCCCTACTACTGTTCTTCCATCCCTCTGTTGTGTGTGTGTGTGTGTGTGTGTGTACCTGCCTCCTCCCCCTATCTGCTTGCTGCCTTCTTCTTCTTCCCTTTCTTCGACCCTTCTGCGCCTGTTCTTCCCCCTACCACTGTTCTTCCTTCCCTCTGTTGTGTGTGTGTACCTGCCTCCTCAACCTACCTGCTTCCCTATCTGCTTGCCGTCACCTCCTTCTTTCTTTCCCTCGTCTCCTCCTCCTGTTCCTTCCCCTACTACTGCTCCTTCTTCTCCTGTTGTTTGTGTGTCTGCTTCCTCGCCCTACCTGTTCTATACCTATTTTCTTCCCTACCTGCTTGCCCCCTCCTCTTTCTTGCCCTTTCTTCGTGTCTTCTACTCCTGTTCCTCCTCCTCGTCCGCGTTTCCTTGTCTTGTTGCTTGTGTCCTCCTGTCTCTCCTTCCTATCTGCCACCTTCGCTTCGCCTTTTCTTCCTTCCTTTCTTTCTTCCTTCTGTTTCATCTGCTCCTCCTCCTCCTAATCCTCCTCCTGTTCCTCCAGCTACTCCTTCACCTCCTTCTCCAGTTGTTTGTGTCCTCTCTCTCTCTCTCTCTATCTGTCCTTCCTTCCATTCTTCTTTCTCCTCTTTAAATTCCATCCTTTCTGCCGTCTATATCACCTCGTCATCTGCTTCCTTCTCCTGTTGCTTATGTCCTCCAGTCTTTTCTTCATATAAGCCACCTTCGAATTCCCTTCCTTACACTATCCCTTCTGTTATTTTGCTTCCCTTTATTATTTCAACTTCCAGCATTCTTCCTTCTCCAGTTTAACCTTTTCCTCCTCCTCCTCCTCCTCCTCCTCCTCTTTCTCCTCCTCCTCCTCATCTTCCCCAGCTAATCCCCGTCGTCCAAGCCTCACAGATCCTATTTTTCCCTTCAGTTGTATTTTCTTCCAGTCGATGCTCTCTTGTTTTTCCTTCTCCTCGACCCTAAAAACACTCCCTCCCACTCACTTATTTTCCAGTTACTTATATTTTCATGGCTCTTGTTATTTGTCATTATTATTGGTATTATTATTATTATTATTATTATTATTATTATTATTATTATTATTATTATTGTTGTTGTTGTTGATAGTTTTCTTCTATTATTTATTTTCATATTATTATTAAAGTTATACATTAAGCTCCTGAATCAGCTACCACCACCACCACCACCACCACCACCACCACAACAACAACAGTAACAACAACTCAACATTGCGTAACGACGATAAATCATGCCAGACGAGAGAGAGAGAGAGAGAGAGAGAGAGAGAGAGAGAGAGAGAGAGAGAGAGAGAGAGAGAGAGAGAGAGAGAGAGAGACTTTCTTCCACTCGCAGATCCATTTAGAGGGAGAAGCACCCACCACCTTTCTCCTCCTCCTCCTCCTCCTCCTCCTCCTTCTCTTCCTCCTCCTCGTGCAGATCCATTAGTTCACGGGACTCCAACGTTCCCCTGTGGACGGGTTCACCTCTCTCTCTCTCTCTCTCTCTGTCTCTCTCTCTCTCTCTCTCTCTCTCAATCCACTTGGCTGGCAGTATGGAGGAGTAGCATGGTGCGTCTGCCCTACCCCCACACAGTGCTCCCTAAAGTGCCGGTATAAAACATCCTGTCAGTGCGCCTCGGGAGAATAGGGAATGTGTAAATTGGCATACCCGAGCACCCTTTGACTATTCATTTCGATTTTCAAAAAGCGCCAGACAAAGTCCCCCCATTAGAGGCTTATCTCAAAAGTGCGTTCTCACTGAGCAGGCGAGCACCTATTGCATGTGGGTCAAATGATTGGCTCACAGACAGACAGCAAGTGGTTTTGGAAGCCGAAGAATCCGACTGGACTAAACAAACATTTTACTTTTAATAGTGGCGTGCCTCAAGGATAGGTTCTAGGATTTACACTTTTCATAATGTACGCAAATGATCTGAAAAATGACCACTAATCAACAGCAGCCAAATTTGCAAATGACACCGACTTATGAGGTATAGCAACATGTGCTGCGACCTAAATAAACTCACAGACTGAAGCAACAATAGGCAAATGTATTATAACATTGAAAAATATAGGGTAACTAGTACAGTTTCCTCTTCTTATATATACATTTTCCGTAAAATTTCAATGCCTTGTTTTCTATACAGGACATGGTGTTTGCTTTCAATCGATTTGCTGACGGCACGTTGAGGGAGGAAGAGGTGGATGGGGTGGATGGGGAGGAGACTTCTTCTATTCTCTCCTTACCTACCACACATACTCTCTCAGCAGTACCAGTAAACCAACAGAAACCAATGGGATAGACAAACAAGTCCCCTGGTATCTGTTCTTTCTTTGTATTCCAGTATAACTCCTCCTCCTCTTCCTCCTCCTCTTCAGTATCCACATCCGCCTCCTCGTCCTTCTCCTCTTCCCCACTTTTTCGTCTCCTTCTTGTTCATATTCTCCCTCCTCAATATTCTTCTCTCCTCTCCTAACTCCTTCGGTGCCTCATTTGAGATGGGCAAGAAGAAGGAAGCTGAGAAAATGGACTGACTCTTCCTTCTAAATGAGAGCGAGGAGGAGGAGGAGGAGGAGGAGGAGAAAAAGAGGACATGGAAGGGAAAAGTGAAAGAAGAGGAAGTGGAGGAGGAGGAGGAGGAGGAGGAGGGCACAACGAACAAACAGGAGGAGGAGGAGAAGGAGGAGGAGGAGGAGGAGGAGGAGGAGGGTCGGAACCTTTATTTACGAGGTTCGGGTCCTCGTGTCCCTTCTGGTTGACGAAGTTTTTAACGAGAACAGAAATGAGAGTCCCCGCGTGTCGCCATTATCTTCAAAGTTGACAGAAATGAAGAAAAGTTTATCCTTTGGACCCTTGAAGCTCCCTTTTAAAGCTGGTTCACGCGATAACACCACCACCACCACCACCCCGGAGAGTACCCAGTAGCACCGTGGATAGTGGGAGAAGGAATCAACTGTGTACGTGGTGGTAGTAGTAGTAGTAGTAGTAGTAGTGGTGGTGGTGGTAGTGGTACAAGTGGTAGAAATAACCTCTCACAAGACGGATGACTTTGAGACTGACAAGGCGCCATCATTACACAAGTTTCCGTCAAGTGTTTATGTCGAGGAAGGCAGCGAGTGTTTGCAGTCAAGCGAGCCAGCGAGGAGCACTGGGAACACACGATCAGTCCACAGACACCACAAGACTACCGATGACCCTTCCTAGTCCCTATCAGTGCCCACGAAGTCATCCAACACAAGGTTTGTACAGATATGAACGTTTATTCTTTTAGTAATTGGCGTTAGTTTTTTCAGAGGTTCAAATGATGGTGAGTCTAAAAGATGAATGTCAGTCTCGATCCTATTCATCAGATCTTACTTTTGACAACGACGATGAGAAACAAGCCGTGATAACAAAGCGAGCAGTGACAAATACAACAAGAAACGCAGCCTCAATAAAGAAAAAAACACACATACAAAAAAAAAAGCAAAATAAAACAGCGCAAAATCGATGACAGAAACAAAGAGGAGTGACTTCGTATTGCAAGAAAAAAAGGTAAAACGAGAGGAACGGCAGGGAAAGAATGACAGACTCGAATGAGGTGATGATAGAAAGGAAATGATGAGTGATGTAGCTTGAAGAGGAAGGGAAATGCTAAGAAGAAGAAGCAGAATTCGTAGATGAAAAGGAGGAGAAGGAGGAGGAGGAGGAATGGCAAGGGGGAGATCAAGGAGGAGGAAGAGAAGGCAGAAGATGAAATAGAAGAAAAACAAGAAGAAGAAGAAGAAGAAGAAGAAGAAGAAGAAGAAGGAAGAAGAAGAAGAAGAAGAAAAAGAAGATGAAGAAGAAGAAAATCAAGGAGGAGGAGGAGGAGGAAGAGGAAAAGGACTAACAGATTTCGTTGGTAGCCGTGGAGAATTTCGGTTTCTCTTTCAAGACGAAATCAAATTTTGTTTTCCACCTTCCCTCATTCTTTTTTCCTGGTATCCTGACCTAAACCTCTTTTATACTAGTTTTCTTCTAATATATATATATATATATATATATATATATATATATATATATATATATAGATAGATAGATAGATAGATAGATAGATAGATAGATAGATAGATAGATAAGATAGATAGATAGATAGATAGATAGATAGATAGATATAGATATAGATATAGAGATAGAGATAGAGATAGATATCGATATATATTTTCTTTTCTACATCTTCAGCTGTCCTGTAGATTAAGAGGTGAATTCAAAGTAGTTTTATTTTCAGAATATTTCAAGAAAGAAGAGAAGCACACAAAGGAATCCTATTTTCGCTTCCATCAACGTGATGTAAATAGAAGGGCGCGTGAGCGTACACACACATAAAAAAATATAAAAAAATTCCTTCATTCTCTATTCACACGCGTCCCGTCACTCAGAGTCACTTACTCCATGCACGGAATACACTAAATCCTTCCCCAACTAAACCCGTTACGCTTTTTCTTAGCATTAGTAAAACAATACTCGTCATGATAAATACATAATCAGTTCACGTTTTTTTTTCGAATTACGTTTGTACAACTAAATAAACATAAGCTATTAATAATTATCATGTACTTCAGTGACAGAGAAGCGTAAGGGAAACAAAACGTGCTCGACTTTACTCGTCTAAGCTTCCTCTTGTTCCCCGAGGCACTGTCTGCGTAATCTCACTGTCACTGTTCTCTGTAACGCCAACGCTGGGTATTTTTGCCCAAACTTATTCGAACTTATTTTTGTTTTCATTTTTTTAAGGGCTGTTGTTGTCGGGTGCGTAGTGAAACAAACTTTGTCGTAACTCTGAAGCACGTACTACAGTTATACCGTTGTTGTTGTTGTTGTTGTTGTTGTTGTTGTTGTTGTTGTTGTTGTTGTTTTTGTTGTTGTTGTTGATGTTATTGCGGTAGATTTTGCTCTTATCTATTTCTCCTCCCTCTTTTTTTCTTCTTTAATCATCATCCTCATTATAATTTTTCTACTTCTTCCTCCCCTTCTTCTTCTTCTTCTTCTTCTTCTTCTTCTTCTTAGTCTTCTTCTTCTTCCTCCCCTTCTGCTTCTTCTTCTTCTTCTTCTTCTTCTTCTTCTTCTTCCTCCCCTCCTTCTTCTTCTTTTTCTTCTTCTTCTTCTTCATCATCATCTTTTCCCTCTAACTTGTCTACCGGTAATATCTTCCTGTTTTCTCTCCTCCACACTCGCCTCCCTAATGTAGACGGAAACGTAATCACCTCTGCTTCCTTAATCGACTTAGGGGCCGCGAGTGTATGAGACCAACCTCTCCTCTTTTTACAAACTTCCCTCACTTTAAATTCCCTCACACTCTCCTCCTGCTCCTCCTCCATAACACTCTCCCTCCATTTAAAGCTCCCCTTCCCCTTCCTTCTTCTCCTCTCTTTCTCTCTCTGGCTCTCTCACTTCCTCCGTGCGTCTTTCTCCTACCTCGTCCTCCTCCTCTTCTTGAGATGGCTGAAGGCGCCGCGGTGTGAGGAGTCTTGCACCACTACTTCCCCTCAAAAGAAGCGGTTCAGGATGCCCCCCCTCTCACCCTCCTTTTTCGGAACATCACAAGTGGCTGGCGACTCTCTCTCGCTCTCTCCGCGTCTCTGTTTCTCTCCTCCTTCGTCTGTGCCGCCGCCGAGAGAAACTTTACGCCCGGCCTGTGTCTGTGTCTGGGGCTTAAACTTTATGCCCTTCTGCACCTGTTCCTTCTACTCCTCTTTATGTCTCTGTACACCTGCTCCACTCTGCTCCTCCTCCTCCGCCTCTTCCTCCTCCTCTTCATCTTCCCTCAGCTCCTCCTTCACCGTTTCCTCTCCGTTTATTTCTCCTCTTTCTCGGTAAGTGTTTCATGTCTTCCTTCAGGGTTTTTACTTTTTCTTTTCTTCTTCTTCTTCTTCTTCTTCTTGATCTCTTCCTTTCTCTTTCTTCATTGGTTAGCTTATACAGCTGAAATTATAATCTTCGAGGTCTATTCTTTTTATGTTTGTTTTCTATATTTTTCGTCTTGTCACTGTTGTTGATGGTTTTTTTTAATTGTTGTTGCGATGAGGATTTTTTTGCCGTTGTTCTTTTTCATAATCTTTGAAGTCTTTTCCTTCGTACTTCTTCTTCTTCTTCTTCTTCTTCTTCTTCTTCTTCTTCTTCTTCTTCATTTTCAACTCTTCTTCCTTTCAGTCTTCATATTGCAGAACATTATTTAACCATTTGTACAGTAAATGATCTTAGCATGATATTAGCAATTTTATTTCGATAAGCAAATAACTAGTACGCAGAGTGGGAAACTTACAAATTATTAATTCTTGAAAATCGCAACCCGTTTAGAAAGCGGAAATCAAAGAACGTCCGGACAGCCAATTTTGCTTGCCCTCACCGAGCCAGTCACGTGTAGGCAAGCGGCTTTGTGACGAGGAAGCGACGCCAGGCAGCTGACGGCGCCGCTGGACCAAAGAGTGCAGGGGATATTATTTCATTACGAGCAGAAGAAGCTTTGTAGAACATGAGAAAGCGGTACAAGACGACAAAACTGAGAAGAAAATATACATATATAAATACATATGTAAATAAAAGTTTTCTCGGTCAAAATTAAAAGCAAAAAAAAATACGAAGGTGTGAGCAGCATGCGTCACCTCGTGCAGGAATTAAAGTGCAAAGGAATATCTCGTCACACTCAGTAATATTCCGCATGAGAGGGATTCTCATGCCTCTACTTCACTTTCACAGATAAACCCTGCAAGACTCTGTTTTCCACTTTATCGTTATTTAGTATTTACTTGTGCCTAAAATCATGATGTGGATATCGAGGCTGCTCTTAAACTGGACTGTAACCTGACATTGATTTTTTTACTATATTTTCGTTTTCGGGGAGAATTTGACCGGCATATATTTGTTTTCACATGAGATCAGACTGTCAGTTGATATTCTACCTTGGCTTAATTAACTTAAAGTGATGAGAAAAATGGAAAAAGAACATAAGTTAGGCTTACAGGGGCTGCCTTGAATAGGCCAACCAGCCTCTTACAGACGCCTTACGTTCTTATGTTTATATGTTCTTATAACAATGATAATAATAACAATAATTACAATAATGATAATAATAATAAAAGTAATAATAATAATGATAATAGTAATGATATTAAGTGAGACACGATTGAGGGGATTAGGAGCACGTAGAAGAGAAAGAGGAGGAGGAGGAGGAGGAGGAGAAAGAGGAAGAAACAAACTAAGAAAAATATGAGTAAGCGTAAAAATAAAGCAGAAGTAAAGTGAATTGAAGGTGGAGGAGAAAAGCGAGGGAATGAGCCTGAAAAGGAGAGCAAAAAGGAGGAGGAGGAGGAGGAGGAGGAGTCGCCGGAACCACGAGGTCTGTCTGGGATAAAAACGGTGCGAGAGTCTGTAAAATGGTTAGCAGATGTGAAGCTAATGGGGGGAATCGTTCGAGAGAGAGAGAGAGAGAGAGAGAGAGAGAGAGAGAGAGAGAGAGAGAGAGAGAGAGAGTAAAACCGAAACCAAAACTTTGCCGTATCAGTAAAAAGTATTGGTTCTCCTGAGGCAAAGAAAACAAAAACAAACAAAAAACTTGAAATAAAACACAAAAGGAACGAAAAAAAAAAGTTATAGAAAAAACACACTAATAAAAACATAAATCTAACCCATAATAAGGAAAGAAACGATAGAAGTAAAGATAAATAAAGAGATAGAGACAAAAATAGAGATGAAGACGAAGAGAAAAAAATATATATATCTTCTTATCCTCGTCCCCAAAAGGAGGAAGAAAAATAAAGTCTCTGAGAGGAAGAAAAAAGGTAATCTAAATATAAAGTTTGAAACGCGAGGAGGAAATTAAAGTAAAAAATGAGAGAAAAAAATAAAGAAATTCAGAGGAAGTAAATTTGAGTCCCATTTGTGGTCTTCTTAGCGTGAAGAAAAAATATAATTAAGCCTAAATAGAACTTAATGAAGGAGAAATTGAGAGAGAGAGAGAGAGAAATATCAGCCGGATAATACAATACCCGACTTAACACTTTCATAATTATCTCTCTCTCTCTCTCTCTCTAAATCTCTCTTTCCACTCTCTTCACTCTTCTCTCTCCCACGTTATCGCATCTCCCTATCTCTCCTCCGCCCTATTATCTCTATCTCTCGCCTATCTCCCTTCCCCGTATCTCATTTTACAGGCGCTTTCCCGCTTCGCTTAACAAAGATAAGAAGCCATTGTTTTGATACCAGATGGTGGAGGGGAAGAAGGTGTAGGGGGGAGTGTTAATGGCTGTGGTGGTGGTGGGATGATTGTAGGGGTGGTGGTGGTGGTGGTGGAGGTGGTAAAAGTTATATTTGTTGAGGGAAAAGACGGAGATTCGGTGAAGTGAGTTTGTCAGTAAGAAAACGTACAATAAAATAATTAAGAGAGAAGGAATATAATCGAACAAATAGGGAATAGGCGAAGGAAATGAGAGAGAAAAGACATAGAAAATAGGAAACAAAATATGAGATACAATGCAGGTAGGAAAAAAATTAACCTAGAGACGAAAAATGAGTGAGGAAGGAAAATATAGGGTGTAAATAGGAAATAAATGGTGGGAGACGATATGCAGATGAGAAGAATGTTGTTGTTTATGTATGAGGAAGTGTATAAGATTTTCCGCATTATTTTTATTTTATATTTATTTTATTTACAGCCGTCTCATTTGTTGTAAGAAAAAAATAATAATCCCGAAAATCTTATACACTTCCTCATACATAAACAACAAAAAAAGAGGGAAAAAAAGGGAAAAAAGGGGGGGAGTGAGGAAAAAGGAAATTGAAGGCAGCAAATAGAAAAATTGGGGAAAAAATGCAGATGGGAAGATAAAAAAGGCAAGATCTTCAAACCTTTCTCATATATAAATAATAACACACACACACACACACACACACACACACACACACACACACACACACACACACACACACACACACACACACACACACACACACACTATGAGCCATTAAAAAAGAGTAACACTGGGCGCCTCTTTCCGTCCTTTGACTCACCTGGACGGACGCTGACGAGGCAGGTGAGAAGAGAGGGACTCGACGCTGCCTCTGCCACGTCCATCCTGCGGGGAGAGAGAGAGGGAGGTTAACACACACACACACACACACACACACACACACAAGTACCCCCCCCCCCACACACACACACTCCTCTCTAACACTGCACATTCAACCTTGCGTCCAGTCCTAATCTCCCTTGCCCGTGAAGTGACAGATGTGAGGATGCTGTGAGGCTGTGGGGGGTGAGGGGAAGAGGGGAAGGGAGGTGATAAAGGGGGAGGCAGGTGGGCTTTGAGGTGAGGCTGGTGGGTGCGTAAAGGGCTGCCTCGCTCTATGTAGTAGCACATCAAACAGAGCCATAAATATCGTGTTAACACAAACTCGTTAATTTCTGGGCGACAAACAGTTTTTTATTGCCACCATCACCCCGCACATTTGGTTCCTCTCTCTCTCTCTCTCTCTCTCTCTCTCTCTCTCTCTCTCTCTCTCTCTCTCTCTCTCTCTCTCTCTCTCTCTCTCTCTCTCTCTCTCTCTCTCTCTCTCTCTCTCCCCTTAGTCTGAACCTTATCATTCTGTGCAGTTTTATTGAGCATTTTTTTATTTCTTGCCTTCATTTTCAAGATTTTAATATTTTTCCTGCTCTCTCTCTCTCTCTCTCTCTCTCTCTCTCTCTCTCTCTCTCTCTGCGTGTACCCTTCAAAATATTGAGTTTTCTTCTTATATTTCGCGTTATTTTAAATTTATTTCGTAGGTGTTTTCTGTGTTCCTGCCCCTACCGTGTGTCTCGGCGAAGGACGCAGGACACGGAAAAGAAAAATGACAAAAGAAACAAAGAAACATGGAAGGACCATCACAAGGCACATTTGAATTGCACCAGAACCTGACGAAGAAAAAAATATATGTAAAGAAAGTGTTCGCTCTGAGACAAAGAAAAAAAAGAGAGGAACGCAAGACAGGAAGAACGAGGACCGACAGACTAAGCAAAGGAAGAAAACCGGAAAACAAAATAAAATGACAGAAAGAAAAGAAAGACTAATAGAGGAAAGATAAAGAAAAAAAAATCATAAGAACAAAAAGAAAATGAAGACAAACTACAAACGGAAAGACAGAAATATAAGCAAGACAAAAACAAAACAAAAAAATAATGGAAACAATGAACAAAAAAAGTGTTTGTTCCAAGGCACGAAAATACAAAAAGGAAAAAAAAAATATAAAGGGCCACGTTGACTCTTTACCTGGTCCGCCGCACCTGTCCAAAAAGGAAAATAAAAGTGAAAGGGAAAAATGAGAAAAGAGAAAAAGAGAGAAAAACCGAACCCTTTCCTGGAGGAGGCGACTTGGCGTACCTTTGTTGTGCCACGCTGGAGGAAAACATCAGAATTCCCTTATTTTCAACATTTTTTGATCTTGTTATTTGTTCTCCTAAGTCAGAAATCGTTGTCCCTGTTCGTTACTTCCCCCCCCCCCCCACTCCTCCCTCCTTTCTTCTTTCTTTGTCTTCTTTTCCTTCTATTGTTGTTATTCTTTTCCTCTTATTATTATTATTGTTCCTTATTTTTCTCTTTTCTTGTATTTTTCATTGGTATTATATTTCTGCAGCTCCATTTGTTTCTCTTTCCTATATTATTTTATCCTCTCTTTCACTGTTCCCTCTTCTTCTTCTTCTTTTTTCTTCTTCTTCTTCTTCTTTTTCGTTGTCTTCAATTTTTCATCGGTTTTACACTTCTGAACTTTTATCCGTTTATCTTTTCTCTTTTCGTATGTCCTAACTTCCTCTTTTCTCTCTTCTTCTTTTCTTTCCTTCTTTTTCGTCTTCTTCTATTTTTCATTCGTTTTACACTTTCACACCTTTATCCGTTTAACTTTTCTTTACTCTTATATCCTCTCTTCCTCTTTTCCTTCCTCCTCCTCCTCCTCCTCCTCCTCCTCCTCTAGGGTGCAGCAAAAAGCTTTCCGCCTTATTTGATCTTCCACTTTCACCTCCACTGCACTCCCAACTCTTCGCTTGCAATGTTGTTTCTCTCTCTCTCTCTCTCTCTCTCTCTCTCTCTCTCTCTCTCTCTCTCTCTCTCTCTCTCAGGCACTGCGGAGGTCACTGCGTCCCATAATCCTTGTCACCAGTCCTTCCCGTCACCCAGGAAGCGGCGGCCTTGGAGTCACTGCGTTAAAAATGCTTCTATTTCACCCACTTCCGAGGTGTTGAGTTGACGCCCTCACTTCCTTCCTCTTACTCTTTCTTGCTCTTCCTCTCTATGTCCTCCTTCCGTCTTTACTCCTCTCCTCCACCTCCTTCTCTTTTTCCTCCTCTTCGGTCGTTTATCTCTTTTTCCTCTCCTCTCTCCCTGATCTTTCGTCTCTTGTTTTTTTTGTCTCATCCTCTTCCCTTCTTCTTCTTCGACTTCGACTTGGACTTCGACTCTCGCTCTCGCTCCTGTATTCTTCTTGCCTCCTCGGACTCCAAGAAGTGATGACACGCGTACTTTCGCCTTGCTCTTATATCGTAAAGGTTTCAACATTTCTTGTGATTTTGCAACATTTTACCGCCGCTAAAAATACCCCCAAAGAAATATAAAGTTAAGGAAACACGGAGCGGAAAACCGAGGCAACTTAACATTAAACGAATATTTTCAACTTAGTTTTGATGTGTTTTTTTTTAAGTTGCAGACGCACACTCATCGTTTTCTTTGCTCCCAGTGACGTGTGGAGCATAGAGGGAAGCCGCCAGTCTGCATCTTACGATATTATTACGAAACCTTAAATTCATCTTTCATAGAGCCAACTCAAGATGATTATGATGATGATGATGATGATTAGTGAAGTTTAGAGTTTAGTTAAGAGTTTAATGAAGCTTAGAGTTTCGTAAAGTACCAAGAGGGAAAGAAAGGCAAAAGGAAAAAAGAGAATATGGTAAGACAGTCTCAAGGAAGAAATATTTATAAGATGAAAGAGGATGAAAGAAAATGAGAAGTGGGAGGGGGAGGAGGGCGGGGACTCATGCATATTACGTAGGAATGAATTAATCTCTCTTGGTGTAATACAGAGGTAGTGAAGATAAAAAATATATATATAAAGTATGCTTGAAGTAGGAGATAACCAGAGGAGGAAAAGGAGGGAAGAAAAAAATGTCACATGTAATATTTTTCTGGAACCAAACCCGCCTTTCCTAGTGTAGTAAAACAGGAAAAGTAAAGCTGAGTGTTTTCTTGAGAAGGAAAATAGGGAAATAAAGCTAGAAGTAAGTGTTTAGTGAGTGTCAGAGTGGGGTGTTAAAGGAGAGGCCAGGAAAAGGAGGAGACGGAGGAGAAGGAGGAGGAGGAGGAAGAAGAATTCAAGGAGGAGGGGGAAGAAGAAGAAGAATTTGAGGAGGAGGAGGAGGAGGAGGAAGAAGAATTCGAAGAGGAGGAGGAGGGGGAGGAGGAGGAGGAGGAGGAGATGGAGAAGGAGGAGGAAGAAGAAGAAGAAAAATTCGAGGAGGAGGAGGAGGAGGAAGAAGAAGAAGAATTCGAAGAGGAGGAGGAGGAAGAAGAAGAAGAATTCGAGGAGGAGAAGGAGGAGGAGGAGGAGGAGGAGGAAGAAGAAGAAGAATTCGAGGAGGAGGGGGAGGAAGAGAAACGGCGCCTCTTCCTCATCACAAATTAACAGTCTAATGGAGATAAACTTTTCGCATCAGCCAACTTTACTTTATCAACCGTCTTTAATCGAGCAAGTTCGTGTCGCGGGAAGTTACGTCGGGTGTCGCAACTTTAGATAGACCCTTGAAGTTGCGTGTGCGTGTGCCTGTGTGTGTGTGTACGTGTGTGTGGGGGGGGAGAGGGGAGGTAAGGTAGGGAGCCAGACACACACACACACACACACACACACACACACACACACACACACACACACACACACCTGTAGCACCCACCAGCATCCTTTCCCCACGCCAGACCAACTTACGGCCTACACTGTTTATGCACAACCACGAAAAAGGGAGTGGAGGAGGAGGAGGAGGAAGAACAAGAGAACCAACTGCAGGAGGAGGAAGAGGAGGAGGAGGAGGAGTAAGAGAAGGAGAAAGAGGACTAAAACAAGAATCACGAATGGTTAGTATGGAAGGGTAAGAGAAGGTGGGAACAGAAGACGAGCAAGAGAATGTAAGGAGAGGAAGGAAGGAAGGGAGGAAGGAAGGAAGGAGGAAGGAGGGCAGACAGATTCTCCGTGGTTAAGAGGCTTTCTGGGAGCTCTCACGGCGAGTTGCCCAAAGCTTTGTTCGCTCTTATATTCCATTAGCGGAGTCGGGGCCACGAATCAGCCTCGATCGTCTGCCGCAGGGGGAAGGCGCGCACCTCACCTGTCCGTAGAGCAGGCAGGTAAAGGGCAAAAGGCGCATTGGAAGACGTCCTGCTTATGTTTAGGACCAGCGCCGTTTCCTTCCTTCCTTTACTCATTCTTCTGTCTGTCTACCGTTTTTCTACCTGTTTCTTTTGGGAGGCGCACACCACACCTGTCCGTAGAGCAGGCAGGTAAAGGGCAAAAGGTGGATTGGAAGGCGTCCTGCTTTTGTTTAGGACCAGCGTCGTTTCGTTTTTCCTTCCACTCATTCTCAGTCTGTATTCCGTTTCTCTATTTGTTTCCTTTTCTTCTTTTACTTTTCTCTTCTATTTTACTCATTTTCTTCTTCATCTACTCGTATCTCCTGCTCTGCTTCTCTGCTTGTTTTCTCTTATTCCCCTTCTTTCGTTCTTTCCTCCTCCATAGTCAATCTGTCTCCGTTTATTCTGCTTCCTTCGGTTCCTTCTTTCTCTTCTTCCTCCTTCGGCTCCTCCTTCAAGCAGAAAGAGAACGGAGCTTTCCCTCGATACCTCCTCCTTGTTTTATGTCACTGTCTCCCTTTATTCTGCTTCTTCCGTCTCTTCCTCCTCAACTTATTCTTTCTCCTCTTTCGCCTCCCTCTCTTCAAGCAATAGAGAAGGGCGTTGGGACCAAGTGTTATTTACCGGCTGTTGTAAAAGGGTTCAATATTAGCCCCTGCAGGCGACTTTAGCCGTTCTTCAGAGAAAATCGGGTTGAAATGTCGGGGGAAAATTGCGTTTCCCGGCACGACGAGATGCTTACGTTATCCCCGAAGGAGGCAGAAGCAGCGCTCGCTTTAGTTTCTTGGGCTTAGCGACCTGGAGGCGTCGAGAGGGCCATTCTGAGGTGGGGAAGGAAGAGAAGGCGGAGGGGGAGAATGGTGGATGCTATGTGTCCGTGCGTGATGTCACTGTTACGAGTTTGTTCTTGAAAGAGACTACTAATCTTGTTGTTGGTGGTGCTCCTAATGGTGGTTTTAGTATTACTTATATCCAAGAACTGCGCAACAACAACAGCTACAACTATTACTACTACTACTACGACTACTAAAACTACTACTACTACTACTATCACTTTTACTACTACTACGACTACTACTACTACTACTACTAATAATAATAATAATAATAATAATAATAATAATAATAATAATAATAATAATAAATAATAATAATCTTGCAACTACCCTTTCTCCCACCACCACCACCACGACCTCCCCCTCACCCCCACCCCACCACCCCCAACAGCCAAGACCATCACCAATTAGATTCAGTGCAGATCGGCAACTCCTGACTGTCCCCTCGGCGGCCACTCCCTCCCCGGACCGGAGCACGCCCCTTCTCTAAATTATATTAGGGTTCTGCCGCGTCCCTCGCTACTGTTACAGCCCCTGAGTCGTGTAGGGAGACGCAGCGTGTAGAGGCAGAGGGAGCTCCGAGGGACAGGTGGGACATGTACTCTGGGAAGGTGAAGAGGAAAGTGAGAGCGAGAGAGAAAGGCTGAGGGAAGGGCAGGCAGGATGGAAGGCCCAAAATAACGTAGAGGCAACAATGAGAGTGAGAGTAGAAGGTAAGAGGAGCATCAGGGAAATAAGGAGAGGGAAGGCAAAGGGACAGAAGGGAGGGAGAGAGAGGTTGAGTAAGGATACGAAGGAAGGGCCACAATAACGTAGATGTCGCAATGAGAGTAAGAGCAGATGGCAGGAGCAGCATAAGGGGAACAAGAAGAGGGAGGGAGAAGGGACTGAAGATGCAACGAAGGCACGGTAAGATAGCAGGGTAAGAGATTAAGGCAATGGCGAGTGGGCGTCGGCAGGGGATGCGTGCAGGGAAGGGCCGGGATGTAGGGGCGAGTCCCGTGAGAGGGTAAGAACGAGACAATGAGAGTAGAGAGAAAGGGGAGGAAGAGGGAAGTGTCTAGGGTGATGAGGAGGGAGGAGAGAGGGTGGAAGAAGATGAGGGTGCTTAAACGAAAGGGAAGGAGACGCCATAAGAAGAGAAGAGGAGGTAGGGAGAGGACGAAGAGGAGGAAGAGGAGGAGGAGGAGGAAGAATGGGGCACATGAGGGTAATGGGAAGTGGAAAGTTGTTTACTGCGCCCAAACGGTCCATTTCGCTGCAGGAGGCGGAGGGCAGCACGCAGGACACCAACACAGCATCCCAGACAACACGACAAAGAACGGCACAGGACAACACACGCAGCACAACACAGGACACCAACACAGCATCCCAGAAAACACGACAAAGAACGACACAGGACAACACACGCAGCACAACACAGCACAACACAGCACCCCAAACAACACGACAAAGAACGACACAGGACAACACACGCAGCACAACACAAGATACCAACACAGCACCCCAAACAACACGACAAAGAACGGCACAGGACAACACACGCAGCACAACACAAGATACCAACACAGCACCCCAAACAACACGACAAAGAACGGCACAGGACAACACACGCAGCACAACACAACGAACCCAAAGAAAATAATACAAGGGACAGAAAATAACAAAGGACGGCGATTTTTCTTTAGAGTACACACAATGCAATTTCAAGCAGGTGTAGAAAGAGAGAAAATGATCCCCAGAACGAGATATGAATGCGGAATGAGGACGAGTACACACACACACACACACACACACACACACACACACAACACGGCAGAGGACAACAAAACACACAACACAGAACAAAGCAACACAAACTCAAAGACAGACAACACAAAATGAGGAACAGTACACCCACACCCACACGGACACCCACACCCACACAACACACAACACAACACAGAACAAAGCAACACAAACACAACACAACACAAAGCGGATAAAATAAAACATCCCAACACTAAAGAAAACTTTTTACATTTTAGCGCCAAATATCTCCGGATCAACAAATACAGCAAATAAAAACAAATGAACGACGCATCAGAGAAAAAAAAGTAGCGAAAAAAACTCATAACGAAGCATAAAGCAACTCAAATTAGAACACAAAACAGTAAAACGACCGCTAAAAATACACTTAGGGTAAACACGATATATGGCCTCCCGCATAGACGTAAAAAAACGCTATATAGCACCACGAAAAAAAAAAAAAGCAAGAGACAGCATAAAAAAGGCCGTAGATGAAAAACAAAACATGGCAGAACGCAACACTGAGGAACACAAAAAAAGACGAGCAGAACAAGACCAAGAGAAGAACAAGTTTCCCGTCACTGCCCCAAAACACATGAAACACAAGGACACGAAAGACACAAAAGGACTGAAGAAGCACAACAAAACACGACGCAATGCAACAGAACATAACGAAAAAAAGTGTACAAGTACCAAACTATACAAGTCTGAGGACAAGCAATACACACACACACACACACACACACACACACACACACACACACACAGAGAGAGAGCAAGTCTGAGGACAAACAACACACACACACACACACACACACACACACACACACACACACACACACACACACACACACAGAGAGAGAGAGAGAGAGAGAGAGAGAGAGAGAGAGAGAAAGCCACGACGCCCGCAGGAGACATTGCAGGAGAACAAACTACGAGGCGTTGTGAGAAAACGACTAACAAGAACATACAGCCGTGTTCTGCGAGAGAGAGAGAGAGAGAGAGAGAGAAAGAACAGAGAGAAATAAAGACAGAGAGAGAGAAAGAAAGAAAGAAGAAAGAAAGAAAGAGAAAGAATAAATGAATGAATGAGAGAGAGAGAGAGAGAGAGACAGCCCTTCATCTCCTGTACCAAAGTGAGGAGAATGAGGACGAAGAGGAAGAGGCAAAAGGAAGAGGAAAAGGAGAAAGAGGAGGAGGAGAAGGAGGAGGAATAAAGAGGAGAGAAAACAGGAATACGCCGGAGGAGAGTAAGCCAAGTAAAAAAAAAAAAAAGAAGAAAAAGAATATTTCACGCTTATGAACCGAAATAAAATGGAAAATTGCACACATATATTCTCCTTAGAACAAAAACTACCCACAAGAAAAGTGTAAGAAAAGGAAAATGAAGAACACGTGGCCGGGAGGGAAAATAACTAAGAGAGAGAAGAGAGTCAAATATTGTGTCTTTTTTTCGTCTGTGTTTTAATCGCCCCAAAAATGATGGATATGAATCTTTCCTGCCGTCAAGCTAACAAATTTTCTCTCCTCCTCTTCCTTCTTCTCTTCTTCCTCTTCCTCTTCTTCTTCCTCCTCCTCCTCTTCCTCTTCTAACCGGCCGGAGATGGAGTTGGATGAGAATGTCCCGTCTAGAAAGGACTTTTTGACGCTCTCTCTCTCTCTCTCTCTCTCTCTCTCTCTCTCTCTCTCTCTCTCTCTCTCTCTCTCTCTCTCTCTCTCTCTCTCTCTCTCTCTCTCTCTCTCTCTCCAAGTTCATTCATGTTTCTTTTTATATTTTCGTTTCCCTCTTTGTTTCTTTTTCCCGTTTTTTTATTATCTTAAACGTTTTCTTCTTAATGACGTCTTTCCTTAACGTTTTCTCACAATGACCATTATTTTCTCTCTCTCTCTCTCTCTCTCTCTCTCTCTCTCTAAAGTCGTTTATGTCAGCTTAAGGGAACAAGACAAGGACACCGAAAAGGGATAAAAAAGAAAATGAAAAGGAGGAGGAAGAGGAGCAGAAATTGGAAAAGAAGAAGAAGAAGAAGAAGAAGAAGAAGAAGAAGAAGAAGAAGAAGAAGAAGAAGAAGAAGAAGAAGAAGAAGAAGAAGAAGAAGAAGAAGAAGAAAAAAGAAAAGAAAAAGACAAAGAAGAAGAAGAAGAAGAAGAAGAAGAAAGGAGGAGAAACGGGAGGAGGAGGAGGAGGAGGAGGAGGAGGAGGAGGAGGAGGAGGAGCGTGTCGAGGAGGATGGCGACTCCCTCGAGAAACGTAAATAACAAACTAAGATAAACGAGAAATAACGCTCAGGATATATTTTTGCCATTAATCGCCTCTTCAGATAATGTATTTTCCTCCGAGGCCTCTCTCTCTCTCTCTCTCTCTCTCTCTCTCTCTCCTATACATTTTTCCTCTTCATAATGGTGAGAAAGTATTTTAAAGGCTGTATTCATATTATTTTAGCTTTTTTTTCTTCTTTTTCCAGGATGAGATGAAGAAAAGGACAGAAGACAAATTCGGTGTTGTTAGACGCTTTCGGCTCTCACATCAGCAATTTCCAAAGGACAAAAAGGAGATTAGTCGGGTCTTTACGAGTGTTATTTTAGTTTCAGGGTACAGAAGAAGGGTCAGACTACCACTAAGGCCATAAAACTACCCCTGGAAATAGTTTCATGGTACAGAAGAAGGGTCAGACTACCACTAAGGTCATAAAACTACCCCTGGAAATAGTTTCATGGTACAAAAGAAGGGTCAGACTACCACTAAGGCCATAAAACTACCCCTGGAAATAGTTTCATGGTACAGAAGAAGGGTCAGACTACCACTAAACGTTTAATAATAAACCCTGGAAATAGTTTCATGGTACAGAAGAAGGGTCAGACTACCACCAGGGTCATCAAACTACCTCTGGAAATGCCCACAACTCCCACGAGAGCCATGTCAAATATGTGTGCTTGGCCGACGAAATTTTTAAGAATACGAAACAAAGTAACAACGAGAGATGACCACCGAGCTAAGAGGAGAGATAAGGGGAGCAATATGAAGAGAGATGGGAGACGAGAAGTGAGGAAAAATAAGTTAAAAGGAGATACATGAGGAAAAATGAGACGGAAGATAGAAGTAAAGATGTGAGGAAAATTAAGGCACAATGTAAGATTAGATTATACGAGGAGGAAAAATGAATAAAAAGAAATTATGAGGAAAAATAAGACGAAAGAATGAAATATGAAAAATAAGTTAAAAGGAGATATACATGAGGAAAAATGAGACGGAAAGTAGAAGTAAAGCTGTAAGGAAAATTGAGGCAAAATGTAAGATTAGATTATACGAGGAGGAAAAATGAATAAAAAGAAACTATGAGGAAAAATAAGACGAAAGAGTGAAATATGGGAGTTAGGAAAAGTAAGAAAATGAGACGAAGATAGAAGTAAAGATGTGAGGAAAATTAAGGCAAAATGTAAAATTAGATAATATATGAGAAGGAAAATTAATAAAAAGTAACTATGAGGAAAAATAAGACGAAATAATGAAATATGGTAGTTAGTAAAAGTAAGGCCAAATAAAATATACCAGATGAGAGGAAGAAAAAAAAAGATAAATTGAAAAATATGAGGAAGACTAAAACGAAAGAGAAATATTTATAAGGAAAAGCAGGACGAAAGATCAGGGAGGAGAGGAGGAGAGAAGAAAAATGAGGAGATGAGAAAAGAAAAGACAAAAGAAAAGACAAAGGACATAAAAAGAAAAAACTATAATAGAGATAAATTAACAAACACGACACTAACGAAACAAGCAAATGAAAACAACAACAAAAACATCTCCATTTTTTGTATATATTCACTTACACAAAATCATCACACTACTTCATATTCTTAATAAAAAAGAAAGATAGTTCCCCTGAAGACGCGAAACAGTGAAACATTATCTCACTTTATTAACACTCCGAGACATTATTAAAAAGATGAAACTTCAAGATGTGTAAAAAAAATGTCATTAAGTAGTGACAATACATTTCCTTGTCAGGGGCGAGAAAAAGAAAGTGACAGGAGGAGGAGGAGGAGGAGGAGGAGGAGGAGGAGGAGGAGGAGGGCGAACATGAGGACGAGGGGGAGGAGGAAGAGGAGAAGAAAACAGTGGGAAAAGGGACGTATTATTATTATTATTATTATTATTATTATTATTATTATTATTATTATTATTATTATTATCATTATTATAATTAGTAGTAGTAGTAGTAGTAGTAGTAGTAGTAGTAGAAGAAGAAGAAGCAGTAGTAGTTGTAGTAGCAGTAGTAGTTGTTGTTATTGTTGTTGTTATAGTATTAATGAAAAGTGACGAAAAACATTAAAAAAAAAGAAAACAAGAGGAATAAAGAAAACAAAAGAGCTTCAGAACCAACAGAAACACCGCGAATATGAATAAAAATTTTTTTCGCATATATTAAACTTTTGAAAATGGAGAAGAAAAAAATAATACAAAGCAGACAAAGCAGAGAAGAAAAGTTAAATAAAAATAAGCAGGAGACGGAGATAAGAATGGAGGAGGGGAGATAGGAGAAGACACGTCCAGGAGTAAACAACTAGGACGGGAGGAAGGAAGATAAAGGAGGAGGAGGAGGAGGAGCAGGAGGAAGAGGAGGAGGAGGAGGAGGAGGAGGAGGAGAGTATTTTGTCCCAGTGAAGGATACACGAGGAGCGAAGGATGAGGAGGAATGGGTCGAGAGAGAGAGAGAGAGAGAGCGAGTACAAATTCAGCTAATATCAACCAATCACAAAAACAGACATACAAATATACACACACCATTAGGAATCACGCACATACAGTCTCTCTCTCTCTCTCTCTCTGTCTCTCTCTCTCTCTCTTATCATGTTCCTTTCCATTTCATTTCTCTCGCTGTTGCATTTTTCTTCTCGAGCTTCTACAATTCCTCTTCCTTTCTCTCCCTCCCTTCCTTCCCTCCCTCCCTCCCCTTCCCCCTTCTCGCCCTCCCTCCCCTGATAATATTATGCCGCCCTGAGGGTCTTCTTCTTTTATTTGGGTGGAGAATAGCGAGATCAGGATTCCTCTCCTTCAATTCTCCTTCACCTGCTTAGCGTAGAAAATTATTGCCGTCTCCTCCTCCTCCTCCATTCCCTTCTCCTTTTTTCCTGTTTTTTTATTCTCCCTCTCTCTCCATTTTCACTCCATTTATCCCATCCACCCGCCTCCCATCTTCCTTTATTTCCGGGCCTCCCCTTCGCTCTCTTTGTCCCCACCCTCCTCTTCCTCCTCCTCCTCTGTCCCCTCTCTTTCCTTTTGTCCCCTTCCTTCCCCTCTCCCTCTCTCTCTTCCCCCTCTCCCTCCCTTTTTCCCTCTGGTCTCTCCCTCTCCCTCAGAAAAATCTATTTCCTGCGATCGTCCGATTTCTGGTTCCTCTTGTCAGTGTTTTGAAGTGGCTTTACTAACAATATTTGCGTGAATCTATTTCTGGACACGGGAGAAAAATGTTATGGTGTGTATGTGTGTGTGTGTGTGTGTGTGTGTGTGTGTGTGTGTGTGTGTGTGAGTGTGTGTGTGTGTGTGTGTGTGTGACCTATGGCAGACTAAAGCAAAACTGGCAAAATGGTACAAAAATGTTAAAAAGAAGTAGAAATGAGACTGACGCTTTTTAAATGACTCGAGAGAAGGAAAAAAGAAAATCTAATGCGTGTAAAGAATAAATGAGGAGAGTAAACGTTCACAAATCCTCCATAACCTTACATACTGAACGCCATTAGATGAAAAATATTGCCCATTACTCGGGGAGGGAAAAAACGTGATATCTTCCTTCCTTCCTTTTTTTTCATCTCTCTCTCTCTCTCTCTCTCTCTCTCTCTCTCTCTCTCTCTCTCTCTCTCTCTCTCTCTCCGCCATTCCTTCTTCCGTCCCTCTCATTCTCTCCATACGCCATCATTTTTCTCTTCTTCCTCCCCATCTTCCACTCTCTTGCCTCCTTTCTTTTTTTTTCTTTCTCGTTATTCCTTCCTTCATTTCCTACCATTCTTCTTTCCTTCCTATAAAGTTTTCAGTCTCCTTTCTTAATCCCTTCACTCTTTTCTTTTTCTGCTCCTCTCCTTTCCTCTAATCGTAACTTTCCATCTTTCTTTTCTTCTCATCCATTATTTTCCAACATCCATTCTTCTTCTTTTTCATCCATATGTTGCCTTCCTTCCTTACCTCCAGTCCTTCACCCTTTCCTTCTCTCTCCATGTTCCTTCTTTCTTTCCTCCCTTCGTCCCTCTCCTTCTCCTCCATATGCTTTCATTTTAATTTCCTTGTCGTGTTTTCACTCTTTTTCATCTTCATTTTCCGCCTCTCTCTTTTCTCAGTTTACACTCTTTCCTTTTCTATCCTTCTATCCTTCTTTTCTACCTGTCTTCCCTTCAATTCCTTCCTTCTCCTACATCCTTCTTTTTTGTCTTCTAATCTTTCACTCTTCTTCTTCTCGTTTTGTTTTCCCCTTTAATCCTGATGTTCTTCCTTCCATATCCTACGCTGTTCAAAAAGTCCTTCTTCTTTTTGTCTCCTAATCTTTCACTCTTCTTCTTCTCGTATTGTTTTCCCCTTTAATCCTGATGTTCTCTTTCCTTCCATATCCTACGCTGTTCAAAAAGTCCTTAATCACGTACAGGGCCGGAAGTGGAGTCCTGTGGTGTGAAAAACGGCCTCCATCCTTCTCCTGAAAAGAGCCTCATGCCCCCTCCTCCTCCTCCTCCATATCTTCCCTCCACTTCCTCCATACTCTTCCTCCCCTCCATCCTTCTCTCTCCTCTCTCTTCCCTTTACACACACACGATTTAAAGGACAATCTCACGAGGTTACTCTTGCTTCCATCCTCCTCCTCCTCCTCCTCCTCCTCCTCCTCCTCCTCCTCCTCCTCCTCCTCCACGTTCTCCATGGCCTACTTTTTCTCTCTCATATATCTCAATTCCTTCTTCCAGTTTTTCACAGAATTTTTGTACCCAGCCATCCGTTCTTATATATTTTGTCTGTCTGTCTGTCTGTCTGTCTATCTGTCGGTCTGTCTGTCTCCCCCAACCCACGCCATCTCTCTCTCTCTCTCTCTCTCTCTCTCTCTCTCTCTCTCTCTCTCTCTCTCTCTCTCTCTCTCTCTCTCTCTCTCTCTCTCTCTTCCTAGTATTACAGTATTATCGATATTTCTTTTTTCTTCCTCTGCTCTTTTTTCTCCTTTATTTGTTGTTTTTTCCTTTTCCTTTTTTTCTTTCTTGCAGAGGTCAATCTTTTTACCTTTCCTCTGTTTCTCCTCTTTCTTCTCTATACTCTCTTCCAGCCGCTCGCTTTCCTCCTCCTCCTCCTCCTCCTCCTTTTTTTTTCCTTTTTCTTGTTCTTGTTCTTGTTCTTGTTCTTCTTCTTCTTTCCCTTTTCCTCTTCCTCCTCCTCCTCTGTCACCCCTCCTCCTCCTTCTTCTTCATTTTCTTCTTTTTCTTCCTCCCCTTTTGCCCCTTTCTCCTCCTCCTCCTCCTCCTCCCCTCTGTCACCTCTCCGTCCTCCTCCTCCTTCGGCTGCTTCTCCTTCTCCCTCCTCCTCCTCCTGATTCTCTTACTCTATCACCTCCTCCTCCTCCTCCTCCTCCTCCTCCTCTTAAGAGTGAACCATCGCACGTGGGTCGCTCGGCCGTGAGTCGGGTTCAATGCTTCGTTCCCAAATTCGGTTCGGCTCGTCAGGACATTTCGATGCAGAATGTAAACGGCGAAAATACACGAAAGATTTTTGACACACTATTTTTCTTGAGTATTTTTGTTGTCATTGTTGCCAGACGATTACGAAAAAAAATAGAGATGAAGTAACGAGGAGGAGGAGGAGGATAAGGAGGAGGAGGAGGAGGAGGAGAAGGAAAAGAAGGGAGAGGAAAAGGAAGGTGAAGAGGGGCAAGATTATGATTAGTATGGTGATGATGATGGTGATGATGATGATGATGGTAAGAAGGAACAAAAGGAAAAGGATGAAGATTAGAAAAAGTAAAAGAAAATGAACAAGAACAAAAAGGACAAGCGCAAGAACAAGAACACGAAGAAAAGATTACCACCATCAACAACAACAAGAATAATAAAAACAAAAACATCAACAGTTACATGGACGCACAAACAAAAAAATGAGAGGAAACATGAAAATGCTGACCGGAGAAGGAGGAAACAGAGGCGAAGAAAGAGGAGGAGGAAGAGAAGGAAGAGAAGAAGAGGACAAGGATTAGGAAGAGGAGGAGGAGGAGGAGGAGGAGGAGGAGGAAGTGTAGCAGGAGGAAGAGAAGAGGAAGGAGGAGCAAGAGCAGAAGAGGGAAGAGAAGTGGAACAGGAAGGAGAGGATGGAAAAGGAGGAAGAGAAAAATTAAGAGAAAGAGGAAAAATAGGAGGAACAGGAGGAGACAGAGGAGGAGGAAAGGGAGGAGGGTAACAAAAGTCCAGGCTGGCGGGTGTAGGGGAGCCTAATTCAGTTTCCCGTGACAGGTAGACAAAAAGGTGAGGTGGCCGCCGGGGGGGAAGTTAGCGCCGACACTAACTTCTGATCAGCCGTCAAAAACTAACGCCCCAAAGTTGGCATATGGCGCGACCCTGCCCGCCTCTTCCCGCCTCTCTTCTTCCACCCTCCCTTCGTCCTCTTTCCTTTATTTTCCTCTTTTCTATTTCTCCTCTCCCTCTTCTTTCCTTCCATTCATTCTCTACTTTATTTTCTGACTTTTTCCTTTCTCTTTCTTCTTTCCCTACGTCCTCTTCTTTCCTCTGCCTCTTTCTTTTATTTTCCTTCTCTTTTCTATTTCTCCTCTCCCTCTTCTTTCCTTCCATTCATTCTCTTCTGACTTTTTCCTTTCTCTTTCTTCCTCTTCTTCCCTCCCTTCATCCTCTTGTTCTTCCTTCTGTCTCTTTCCTCTCTCTCTCTCTCCCTTTCTTTCTTTTTATGATCAAACCCTTTCTTCTGATTCTTGTCTTTCTCTTTCTTCCTCTCTTACTTCTTTATATAATGTACCTCATCCTTCATTTTCCTTCCATTTTTTCATTCTTCTTTCCTTCCTTCATCTACCCCTTTCCTGTTTCTTTCATTTCCCTCTTTCTTCGTCTTTTTTTTTCTATTTCCTCATATAAATTTCTTCTCGCCATCCTCTTCCTCCTCTTCCTTCTTTTCTTCACTTGTCACTTTGCTTTCTCTCTCTTACTTCCTTCTCACTCCTTTGTTTCTGTTCTATTTGCTTCCCTCGTTTATTCTCATTTTCTGTGTGTGTTTCATCCATCTTTCCACGTCCTCTTTTCTTCTGGCGTCATTTTCTCTTTCCTTTTCTCTCTTTATATTATTTCATCTATACCTCCTAGATTTCTCCCTTTCCTTCTACTTTCTTCCTATTTTCTTTCTCCTCTTTATTTTTACTTCTTCATCCATTTTTCCTATTCTCCATTTTTCCTCTTCTTCTTCCTCCCCCCTTTTTATATATGTCTTCAATCACTCTTCCATTTACTTCTTTCTGTTTCCATCTATCGTCTTTCCTTCTATCTCTCTCTTCTTTCCTTTCAATTACCTCTTTTCTTTCTTCTCTCTCTCTCTCTCTCTCTCTCTCTCTCTCTCTCTCTCTCTCTCTCTCTCTCTCTCTCTCTCTCTCTCTCTCTCTCTCTCTCTCTCTCTCCTTCAATTTCCATTCTCGGTTTTATCTTTTCCATTTGTGTGTTTCCTCGAGATCTTTTCCATATCACTTTATCTTCCCCTTCTCTTCCCTCGTTCGTATATACATTCTCGGGTCATTTGCATCTCAATCTATTCCCACTTTATCCGTTCTCTTTCTGTCAATTTCTCTTCATTGTGATTTTTCCTCAGTCCCCCAGAGTAATGTAAACACAGGCTGCCCACTATCCTTCTTATTCAGTTCCTTCCTTCCCTGTCCCTTCCTGGTCGCTTAAGCTACGCAGCTCATCCTCCTTCCTTCCTTCTTCCCTTCTTGCCTTCCTTCCCTGCCTCCTCGGTCCGCCCGTTAAGGGATAAATGGACATAACAGCGCCGTCCCTAGTCTTAACGCAGGTAAATGCCTCAATGCAGTCAACAATGGAAATTTATGCGGAAGAATAATAAAACTTCTGCTTCCTATTTCCCGGGATTTGAATACACGCGCGGAAGTCCATCCCGGAGTTGAGTCACACTTTCGTTTCGTTTTTCCAGAGGCGTTTTAAATAAAGTTTTCCGTAATATCACTAAGTTTTTTTTTTCCCCGCGACATATTTCACATACTTTTTTTCCCTCCTTGAATATTTCCCCGGACATTCCACGCGTCGTAACGGCATTCCTATCACATCAAAATCCGCTGAGGACACTTTACGTACTTCGCTTCCCTGTCGGCACGTATCATAAACTCCTTAGCATGTTTTTTTCCTCCTCTAAGGTTTGTACCCTCGGCCCGGCTCGCCTCAAGACCCGCTAACTCTCCTGAAGGTGTGGGCGAAGGGCTGATCCAACACTTCCCCGCCCACCACCGCCCGGCCGCTCCAGGACCCAACAGCTTTACCTAATGAAGCCAGAGTGCTGAGGAAGGGACGCGGCAGAGAAGGGAAGCGAAGAGGTGGGTTAAAGGAGTGGAGAGTAAGGTAAAGAAGATTGTGAGTAGAGGGGGAAAAAAAAAGAGAATAAAGGATAGACAGAGAGATAGGTAGATAGAGATAAAATGATAGAGATATAGAGATTAGGAAAAAAATATATAACACAAAAATGAAGGCAAGGAGGAGAAAAAGACCAATGACACTGTAAAGAATGAAAGGTACAGACTAATGAGAGAGAGAGAGAGAGAGAGAAAAAGAAAAAAAACAAGAGAGTAAGACAGGGAAACACTAGGTAACATGAAAAGGCAACGCAAGGAACGAGAGAAGGAGGGAAGGAGGGAAGGAGGAAGGAAGACAAAGTTTCCCGCGTAACTTTTGCAACAAGGTAAAGTTGAGACTTACTTGTGTTCGCTTAATTTCTTTCCGTCCCCAAAAAGGTGAGGAAAGCAAAGGCGTGGCCATGAGCGTAACCCCGAGGCGACGTGACCTGGAAATGGCGGAGAGAAATCACGGTAAATGACGAAACAAAAAGTGTGTCAACGAAAAAGGAAAAATATAACCAAACACAAAAAACAGAGATGAATAACGCTGAATGAAATGATGGATGAAACGAAATGATGATGAAAGAGAAAATAATCACAATACAGAAGTGTGCTGATAAGAAATTATGATTAGAATTGTTATGAATTGATAAAAAAATGTGTGAATAAGAAAACAATAATATTTGTTAAGTAAGAAGAAAATACACCCCCAAAATCAATACCAAAACAATGATAATACCAATAAGAGGAAGCAACCACAACAAGGACGGAGGTAAATCACTCATAACAAGAAAATTCTTCTATGTCCGTGAAAGAAAGAAGAAACACAGCAAAGACGCAGACAAACCAGTCAATAGCCCAAAAGGTGTCAGTAAGCGTCAGTGGGCTATACTGTTTCCTCTTTCCTCCCGATGATCTGCTTCTCTTCCTGTCAAAAAATAATTCAAATGATAATGATACAGTTGGGTGCACACGCTCTAGCTGCGCGTGGCTGCGGTGCTCATTTCCGTCGCACTGGCCCTTTGAGTTTTTTTTTCTTTATGTTTCTGCCTATGGTAAGCTTTCCTGATGGGGCTTGATGGTCGGCCCCAGTCCGCTATGGCACAGGCAAGTGTTTATAGAGGCACCATCTTGCTTGACTCATGCTGCCCCATGGAGTTCATCTTTGATCCTCTCTTTTAGACAGTCAATCCACACTTACGAAAAAGAATAAAAAGAAAGCAAGAAAACACTGAAGATAAATCAACAATATTATCCCTTGCACCGTAATGAAGGCTGCCAGAGCGCAACCATTCCAAGTAAGCCTCCTCGAGAACACCAAAAGTTTTAAACGGTCGTGGCCGCCGGAAGCCCACCTGATACACTTCCTTCCGAGGCTTGCAGGCAACAGGTGTTCCTTAAAGCCTGATTAGATGGCACTCCGCCCAGATCAATACGTAAAGCCTTGCCATCAGGCCGAGGAAGCATCCATCAAGGCTCAAAGGGCACTACGAATTTCACCTGTTAAATTAGTTTCGTCGGGAGAATGTCGTGACCTACACATATATGGCCATAGCGGGATATAGAGGCAAGAAGACATTCCCGAACTACTTCCCCATACGTAGCCCTAACCTCAAGATGTAACCCTAAGACCTAAACAATAAGCGCGGCTGAAGACAAACTGCGCTTCACGTAACGCAACACACGACTCCACTGATGACACTGCCCAAAATACTAGCTGTCAACTACGTGATTGGTCAAATGCATAGGTAACTGAAAGATCTTAGGCCCCGAATTGATAAAAAAAAATGATACTTCAAAGTGAGCAAAAAAACAACCAGATCCGCCGCTAACGACACAAGAAACACAGCTTTAAAAGTTACAGCTGGCCCGCATGGGAGTCGAACCCACGACCTCCGCGTTATCAGCACGGCGCTCTAACCAACTGAGCTAACGGGCCGGTCTGCCGCCGCTGCTGTTGTTGCTGTGCCTGATTGTGAAGAGCTTGAAAAAACAGTATTTTTCATTACGACGACTACTACTACTACTACCATTACTATTACTACGACTACTTCTACTACTACTACTACTACTACTACTACTACTACTACTACTACTCTTAATAATAATAATAATAATAATAATAATAATAATAATAATAATAATAATAATAATAATAATAATAATAATAATAATAATAATAATAATAATAATAATAATAATAATAATAATAATAATAATAATAATAACATCGTACCAATGAAGTTTACCAATAACCAGACAATTGGAGAAGGAAAGCACCGGGAAGGAGGAGCTGAAGGAAGCGGAGGAAGAAAAAAGCAGGAAAAGAGGCTGAGAGAGAGCAGCGCCGGAAGCAGTAATATCTGTGTGAGGGCCGGACCTTCCTGGACCTGTAATGAACACACACACACACACACACACACACACACACACACACACACACACTCACCCCACACACACACACAGACACACACACAAATGGTGAAAATAATTTAATTAAGTAGAAAACACGATAAAATCAACCAATGAACAAAATAAATATTGTATGCCAGACACATACGTACCAGAGCGCGCACCCCACACACACACACAGAGAGAGAGAGAGAGAGCGTAGCCGAGAGACCGACGGACAGAGAGACCTTGCCTACAACAAGACAGGTAATATAGTGTGTGTTGTGACAGCGGAGCGAGCGTCAACATGAAGCATTGCATGCAAGCAATCTCTCTCTCTCTCTCGTGTGTGTGTGTGTGTGTGTATATATATATATATATATATATATATATATATATATATATATATATATATATATATATATATATATATATATACAAGTAACATACCATGCAGCACAATGATAAATGCATCAGCTACAAATATGGAAATGTTTAACAAAGAAAAACGTTTCTGGTTTAGGTTTATTGCTTTAATCGTGTCTGTCAAAGTACCCACACGGAGGGAAGACAGATGAACTCAGCACTGCATGGTAAATGTTATAAGGATGAATAAAATAAACACACCGGAGTGATTCAGCCACGCCCGGAGAACAGCGAGTCATTAAGCCGGTGTGCGTCTTAATCAAATAACTGAGGCAGAAACTCAATTCGCTGTACAAACACGGCGCATAAAAGCTAAGATCTTTTCTACCCAAAACAATTCACGTAATCCTGATTGATTCTCCTGACCCGTTTATCGATAAATCTGGTTTACACGAGTATTTTCACTTAAAGGTTGACACAAAACTCCGGCTGGCGGATATGGGAAAATAAATATTCAACAACAGCAACTCTATCGATATACCAGAGTATTTTGAAAACTTTTTGCACCACCAACAACACACAAAAAAACACGAAAAACGAATGCATCTAACTATCTAACTAATGAATTTCCCATTAAAACAACATCATTTTCAACCCATTTACACCTTCACACAAAAAAACAAAAAAAACTCGGCAACAAACTCGAGATTGGTGGATAAAGAAGGAGGAGGAGGAGGAGGAGGAGGAGGAGGAGGAGGAGGATGTTAGGTGACCATTTACTCTTTTTTTTGTCACCTGTACTATCCACGTTTGAATACCTATATCCACCTGTTTTTACTCTTTTTTTTACCTCAATAGGAAAGATCAAATATACCACTAACTCGGGAAACAGCTCTGAATATCCACGTCCACCTGTCTTTACCTTTACACCTTAACAAAAAAAGATTACACCTACAACTACTAACTCGAGATACACCTTCATATAGCCAAGTCCACCTGTCTTTAAGCCCACGTGGAATACCTGACAGGGATCGGGAACAACGCCTATGTAATCTGCTGCCGAATCTGCCCCCAGCACGCCGGCTCTAATATATTCCGGGCCAAGATATATATGCACATACTTGGCTGCCTTACGGGTCTCTCCAGCGCACCGCAATATAGCCGCGCCGAATGTATTGAGCCTTAACGGGGCGTGCGTGTCTTGCCGGGGGGTGAAGACGGGTGTATCAGGGAGAGTCGAGGCGAGGTGTTGGTGGGAGGCCGTGTGCGTGTGTGTGTGTGTGTGTGTGTGGGGGGGGGGGGGGGGTGAGGAAAGCCAAGGAGGGTGTTTGTGTGTACTGGGGTGGTGTGGCTTGCGAGTTGGTGTGTTTACTGCCTGTGTATGCTTGTGGAAGGGCTGTGTTTGTGTTCAAGTTTATGTTTGTCTGTGCAGGTGGTGTGAGCGTGTGTATGTATGCCCGTCGGACGATAGACACAGTGGATTACGGATGTTTCCATAGTTTCATATTGTCATTCATAGAGCGAGCCATAATTTCTGCGAGTGAAGGCTATAGACAGTATAGAGCGTACTGAAAATTTTGTGAACTTATACTAAAAGAAATCACAAACAGCAATCAATCAACGCCTGCAGAGTAAACAAGCTAAAAATAGACTCCAATCATGTAAATCAGGGAATTATTTGCACTCTGTTATTAAAAAAAAAAATCTGTTACATGAAAATTTCCAAGTACTGTTCATCATGCAATAGTTAGCTATGTTTTTATCGAGGGAGGTAGACAGATAGAAATACATAGATGGAGATAGATAGATAGATAGATAGAGAGAGAGAGAGGCATGAGGGAAAACAAACATACATTCAAAAACAAACTTAAAGACAGACGTCAGTAAATAAGGATTCAGACTGACAAGCTGATTTCCGTACGTCTATTCACCCACCCATTCAACCATTCAACCATTCAAATCATTCAACCATCCATTCATCCATCTAATCATTCACGCATTTACCGATCTACCTATTCATTCAACCATTCGTTCACCTAGCAATTCATTCACTCAATCATTTATCCCTCGCTCTCTCCAATCAACCATCTTTTTGAACATACACTCATACAAACACATCTACAAGCATAGTACACATATACGTACATACATACACATAAAGACGTACAATAACACCCTCACCATACAACAAACACATTCACACACATACAGAACACCCCGGACAATGCATACGAACACAACACAAACACAGACACATAAACAAACAAACACACACACACACACACACACACACACACACACACACAGCAACCACGGACCAAGACCCACGAGCATAACACATACACACAAACAGCCACAAAAACAGAGCCAGAGTCAGGCGGCGGGCTGGGTACACAACTTCAAAAAGAAACTCAGTAAATTCTCGTTTATTTTCTGTGGCACGGGAACGGCGACGCACGAAAATGTGTGTATGGGAACTGAACACAAAAAAATGGAGGTATTGGAATCAGCGAAACGAGTGGATGTGGATGAAATAAAAAAGTGTAGTTCCAGGAATAAATGAAAAGTGTAACTGTTGTGTGAATGGGACTAAGTGGCTTTATTAATGCGAGGAAAGTGAAGGCGGACATGTGAGAAAATACTGAATTGTTGATGCGAAAAGAAGCGTAATAGAAGTGAAGTGGAGGAAGGTAAAATGTATGAATAGTGAGCGTGAAGGTGAATGAATATGAATGAATACAAAAAAGAGGAAAATGAGAACTTGTGAATTGTTTATGTGGAAAGAGGTATTGTGTTAGTGAGAGTTTACGGCGGGGAAAAAAATGTATATGGGAGTAATTAAACGGTGTGTAGAACATAAAAAGACACGGAAATTACTGGGTGAATGCGAGTACAAAAAAAAAAAAAGCAATGAAAACGGAAACAAAACGCAGAGGATTAACTTGCCCTATTCATGCGGAAGTGAGACAAAAAAGCGAATAGGAACAAAATGCTGATAATATAGAGAAAAATAATACCCGAATGAAACGAAAACATAGGAAAATAAAGGATAATCAGTGAGGATGATATAACTAAACACAACGGAGTAGAAGTAACAACTCTTTTCACTTTTCTTTGTATAAGCGTCGTATGGAATTTTCCGGTACGATTCATATAAAAACAGACCTCTGACCTTTACTAAAATAAACATACTTAAATCTAGTACTACAGCTTTCTGCCTCTCATGCTACTACTACTACTACTACTACTACAACATCACCATTAAGACTACTACAAGCAAAACCCCCCATAACCACTACTACTACTACTACTACTACTACTACCACCACATCACCATTAAGACTCCTACAAGCAAAACTCTCATAACCACCACCATGGCACCACTACAACCACTACCACCTTCACCATCACTAATATCACGACCAAAACCACCACAACCATTACCACCAAGAACCTTCACCATCACAGTCACTACAAAGGACACGAACACCACCATCATCACTAACTCCACAACCACAACCACTTCTGACACTACTACCACACCACTACAGCTACTACAACAAGGAGTGCCACCCCCCACTACCACCACCACCACTATCATCCACCACCTCCACCACCACCACCTCAGCATGAACCACACAAAGCGAAAGTGTAATTGGATTGAATTATGAAATGACTGTTCCAAAATGTGACGGATTTCTGTTGTACATCGCGTTCTGTTCATTTTGGGGGTTCCTATATTTTTGGGGTGAGTTTTGGTGGGCGTGATGTTTGTCGCTGCTAATGAGATCCCATTCCCTATTTGTCTGCTTGTTTGTTTATTTATTTGTTTGTTTGTTCATACGTATGTGACTTGTGGTGTTTAATTGCATCCCCCCTTACAGTTGTCATAAAACCATTTTTAGATACATATATTCACAAACATAGAGAGAAAAAATGGAAATGTAAAAGGAAAAAAAAAAGGATATTAATTAAAGGTGCTTAAATACAAGTAAAGGTAGAATGTATATAACTAGTGAAAGTTGTAGTAGTGGTAGCAAAACTATTATTATTATTATTATTATTATTATTATTATTATGTAGTAGTAGTAGTAGTAGTAGTAGTAGTAGTCATGGTATAAGTAGTGTATTAAATAACATCATGATTCGATTATTGAATTTATATGATAAAAAAAATCCATATGGTCTTCAAGGTATCATCACTAAATAAGTACTTTTTATTTGATATCCAACCTTTTTTTTACCTACTTTTCAACATTTTCCGTCATTCTCAAAAACCTAGAGCGGACTGTACATTAATTCAGACTTACTTCATTAATTCATACATGCTCTAGGCCTTATTCAATGAGAGAGAGAGAGAGAGATCGGGTAACATTTTCCTATTTGCATGTAATTTCCTGTTTTTCGTTTCATGTTCGTCGCGTCCTCAGAACGTGTCGTTAAAAAAGACGGAGGAATCAAAAAAGGATTGGGAGGGACAGGTGAAAAAATGTTCCCTACGGAGTTATCAAAAAAATAAAAAAAATAAAAAATAAATAAATAAAAAAACGCAAAAGAAACTACAGTACTGAAACTCACATACTGCTCCCCTTCCATGAACCTCCCCTTCCCTACAGTCCCCCGTCCCTTCACCTCCCCTTCTCTATGCCCACCTTCCCCTCATCTCCCCTTCCCTACACCTCCCCTTCCCTGCACTTTCCCTTCCATACACCTTCCCTTCCCTCCACCTCCCCTTCCCTACACTTTCCCTTCCATACACCTTCCCTTCACTTCCCCTTCCCTACGCCTCCCCTTCCCTCCACCTCCCTTTCCCTACACTTCCCCTTCCCTACAACCCCTTCCCTTCATCTCCCCTTCCCTACACCTCCCCTTTCCTACACTTCCCCTTCCATACACCTTCCCTTTCTCTACACCTCCCTTTCCCTCCACTTCCCCTTCCTTACACCTCCCCTTTCCTACACTTCCCCTTTCATACACCTTCTCTTTCCCTCCACCTCCCCTTCCCTTCACCTTCCCTTCCCTTCCCTAAGCCTCCCCACGTTACTGACACCTGCTAGTATTATTTTTTTCATATACATTCAGCTTTATATTTTACATTTCCCTGTTTGAAACGTCGTGTCAAGGTCTGTTCTTTTTTAATTGGCAGGTGAGCGGACAGGTGAAAATAAGAGAGCACGGGCGATTGCTACCATTAACTCGCTCTCTACATATGAACACCGGGAATTACTGTTATCATTTTCCGGGGCAACAGTTTACCGTGTTTTTTCAGGCTCTTTACTGACGGCCTGATGGCGAAAACACAACGGCGATGTTCGGTTCATTAATCCGTGAGAGAGTTAGTTAGTTTTTTTTCTCCTTCATGTCTTGTTCACACGATGCCAGTGACCGTTTGACTAATGGATGAACGTTTGTCTTTTCCTACCATACCTTTTTCTTGTTCCCGTTTTCAGCTGAGCGTTCATCTCCCTCTTAAAAATAAACAGTCACAGCAACGCGCATTAAACTCTTAAGTGCATTCAGGTCACCGTCCACACACACACACACACACACACCTACAGGAAGGGTCAGATACCTTTCAAAATTAAACATGAACTCAACTAACACGCATCTGCTTTTCTTTTTGTTTATTTTTCCCCTTACGAATATGCTTCTCTCTTTCTCTCCCTCGCAGCCTCCCTCACCCACGTCCCGTTTTTCCTCCTCCTCCCATGGTAGAATTATCATCTCCTCCCTCACCCCCCGGACACCCCTTTTTTAGCACCCTCGCCCCTCCGCCTCATTTTTAGACTTTAAACATTCATATCTCTCTCTCTCGTTCCTCTCTATCACCATGACGTCCTCTCTCTCACCCTTGTATATACGTGAGCATTCCCCCTCACTCTATCCTGCATCCTTTTCTCTCTCATGCTTCCTCCTCCTCTCCTCTCCTCTCTCCCTTCCTTAATATGTCCTTCCTCTCCTCCGTCTCCCTGCCTCCCTCCCTCCCACTGACCCATATCATTGTAAAACTGCCCCAGGGAATGTACTTATCTTTATCCTCCTCTTCGTTGCTGTACAATGTAAGACAAGGTAGATTTTGCTAGGATAACTCTCTCTCTCTCTCTCTCTCTCTCTCTCTCTCTCTCTCTCTCTCTCTCTCATTTTCCCATTCTCTTTCTTTCAGCCCTCCCTCCCTACGTTCCTGTATCTATCGTTATACCTGTCCCCCCCCGTTGCCTGACTATCGTACACACCGTTTGGCATTTTCGTAGTTTCTGACTGATATCTATAGCAAAAACAAACAAACAAACATCAATAAATAACAGTTTTAACGCCAACTTTAATATTCTTTCGTTATTTGTGTAGGTACAAGAGTTTGAGGCTTAAAAATTATTAATACAATGTGGTGAATACGATAATATGGCAACGCTGCTGTCCCCCTCCTCTTGTGTGTGTGTGTGTGTGTGTGTGTGTGTGTGTGTGTGTGTGTGTGTGTGTGTGTGTGTGTGTGTGTGAGAGAGAGAGAGAGAGAGAGAGAGAGAGAGAGATTATTCGTCAGAGAGAGAGAGAAATATGGAAACACTGAAGAATAAAGGCAGAGTATTTTCCAAGTGAATCAACAACATACGATTTAAAAATATCGTCCTACACATTGATCAGTACGTATTGCAGTCTCTCTCTCTCTCTCTCTCTCTAAAGGTCTCTCAATCAACTCATTTAAGCGTGACAGTGACTTTACAGAGAGAGAGAGACACAGAAGACCCTACAGAAGAGCACACACACACACACACACACACACACACACACACACACACACGACCATCCCCCACGCCTCACGCCCACACACACGAATGGGGAAGGATTATCGAACATCAATCTCGATAATGGGCGTTTTGGAGCAAGGAGTGAATGTTAATTTCTAGTTTAATGGGAGGCGTTCATCATAGGGCGAGGCAGGCGGTCGTCAGCCCAGCCATTAGCCATAGATACCGCGGCCCCGTTATTAAGAGAAAGAGGAAGGAGGAAGGGGAGAGGAGTAAAAACGAAAGAAGAAATAATAAAGAAATGAAATTAAAAGAAGAAAAGCATGAATATACGAAAGAATGGCAAAGACACAATGAGGAAGGGAATGAAAATAAGGTCAGAGGAGAGAAGGAAGATGATTAAAGATGAAAGATAGTGAAGAGGTTACTAAGGAAAATGGAATGCCAGGAAATGCGAAAAGAAAATAATCAGAGAGAGAGAGAGAGAGAGAGAGAGAGAGAGAGAGAGAGAGAGAGAATCAAAACATATAACAGACACGTACAGACAGATACACAAGTCACACAAGTAGGGAATAAATAACGAACGCAGATAGACAAAAGGACAGATAGACAGAGGTTTGGACAGAAAGACTACAGACACAAAGACAGACAAAGGAACAGAAGCAACAACAGAAAAATACAAAAAGAGAAGGAAACAACGACGGAAACGGAGACAGACAGACAAACAGTAACGAACAAACAGTAAGAAGACAGAAACAGGAGCAGAAGAAAATAAGAAATAGAGCAGAAGGAGAAACAGACAGGCAAACATTAGCAAGGACAGACAGAACACAGACCAATACCAACACACACAGACAGAGGGAGACAGAAGCAGCGACAGAAGAATGCACAGAGGAAAACAAAAACGCTAAAACGCAAAAGGAAAAGGTAATAAAGGGAGGAAGATGAAAATAAAAGGAAACGAGACGAGGGACGAAAAGACAAAAAAGGCCAGTGAACTTTCATAATGGAAGCCAAAAAAGGAGGAAAAAGGAAAGCCTCATAAGGAAAGGAAAGAAGGTTACGACTTTAAAAATGAGATGGAGGAGACTGATGAGGAGGGGGAGGAGGAGGAGGAGCAGGAGGAGGAGGAGGAGGAGGAACGAGAACGCTAGAAATATGAGGAGCAATAAGAATGGAAATTAATAATAATAATAATAATAATAATAATAATAATAATAATAATAATAATAATAATAATAATAATAATAATAATGCAACAAGGAAAGCAAGAAGAAAAAGACCATAAAAAATAAACAAAACCCAAAACGGAAAGACCAAGAACAAGAAAAAAAAAGAAAAAGAAAAACAAGAACAAGCTGCCAACAAATAAAATGCGGCAAAAGAAAAAGAAAAAAAAGCGATAAAGAAACAAAAGAAGAACAAAAATCATTAATAGGAAGAAGGGGAGAGAGAGAGAGAGAGACTGATAGTACATTACAGATCATAAAAAATAATATATAAAACTGAGACAAGACCAGAAGGAAAATATGATGACGCAACGAATAAAAACGAGAGAGAGAGAGAGAGAGTAGAAAGAAAGAGAAGGAGGGGAAGAAGAGAGGTGGCATGAAGGAGGAGGTCTGACCATACAGGTGAAGCCGTGATTGGAGGGTGTCATGCACGTTCTCCGTCGACAGGTAAAATCCAGGTGAGTTAGTTAGCCAGGTGGAGGGGAGAGGAGGCAGGTAAAGGAAGGCCAGGTAAGACATTATGTAAATACGCTTTGCATCACATATTATTGTTTCTTATTTCTGATTCCCTTTTCTTATCCGCCTTTCTTGCATATTTTTATTTCATTGTTTTTTCAAGTGTGTGATCAGTAACATTTTATCACTTTTGGTCCTCTCTGTTTTTCTTTCTTTCCCTTTTTTATGGCATGTTCTGTGATATTTTTTGTTTGTATTTGCATATATTTATTCGCCATGTCTGTGTGTGAGGTGTATGTGTGTGTGTGTGTGACTCCCCCTCCCCTCTTGTTTGCTCGTGTTATCTCTCTCTCTCTCTCTCTCTCTCTCTCTCTCTAGTCACAGGGGCAGTCGGGGATGAACCTTCCCGCCAAGTTAAGATGAACGTCTTCCGCCGACTGACTTGTTTAATACTGAAACTTGACCAGGGAGAGAGAGAGAGAGAGAGAGAGAGAGAGAGAGAATGAAGGCCGCAGAGAAACAGACCAGAACAAACAGACAGATTAAGGTTCGTGTGTGTGTGTGTGTGTGTGTGTGTGTGCAAACTTTTATTCTGAGGAAATTGTGTCAGGTCTCCTCGTTTTTATATAATTTGTTTCTAAAAAAACGGGGCTCTAACTGTCTCCTCCTGGGTCTCCTGTCGCTGGTCTGTCTGATTTGTCTATTTGTCGCTTACTCAAAATGTATCTATTGTTTATTTCTTTTCTTACTCATCCTCACCACAAAAAAACACACACACACACACACACACACACAAAGCTAACCAACCCTCCCCTTCACAAACACGTAAGCACTAAAGCAAACATACAAGCGATGTAATGTTTATGCTATTTAACATCACCAGCGTTTAATAAATCATCAACCTTGTTATCCGAGGAGACATGTTAACGAAGTGATGATTATTTTAGCCAGATCACCAAAAGAATCACAAATTACTGAGAATTTAAATGATTTACTTGTTTATTTTAACTTTTTATTTATTTAGCAAAGTACTAACAAGAACCAAACAGACAAAGCCTCAACTCTTTTCACTTTGTAAGGAATTTAACAGTAAATAAAATCACAAAGACTTTACACAATACGTTTCTCAATGTGAACACGCCATATTGTTATTTTCATGACTGCTTGATTCCAGTCACGCCACATTTTTTTTTTTAAACCTTTGGGGCGAAGAGTGGCGTGGCGGGAAAAACGGGGCGGGCGGACCGACCAGAAAGGAGCTTTATTTTCTTTTCTTACGCCGCGAAAACGGAAACAGGCGAGGAAGGGTGTGAGGGGGAGAAAGGGAATGTGTGTGTGTGTGTGTGTGTGTGTGTAACAGGCAAGACCGTGAATTAGTACGTGGGAGATGGACTTCAGTCTTTAGTGTGGCCATGGCTGGTTGCTTCGACAAGTTAGTGTGGATGGACGGTGTGGCTTCGTGAGTGAGTTTGTAAGTGAGTTTGTGAGTGAGTGAGTGAGTGAATGAGTGAGCGAGTGAGGCTTTACTGGGTGGTGCAACTTTGTAGAAAAATAGAAGGGAGTGGATAGTAATTGGGTTGTTCGCTATCTCTGCCTGGGTGGTGCTTTTGCAAGAGAGAGAGAGAGAGAGAGAGAGAGAGAGAGAGAGAAGGGGAGGGGGATGTAGCAAGGTCGGTGTGTGTGTATGTGTGTGTGTGTGCAGTTGGTTGGCTAATAAGCTACGGTTACACTAGTCACTGTTACCCTGTGCTGGACGATTTTGCCTGGGCAGGAAACCAACCTTAGGCCTGGTTTACATGGGGAGTGGTCACACAGAAGGCGCCTGCCCCGTCCAGCCGCCAAGTCCAAATGTAAACAAACGAGTCAAGCGAGTGTCAAGGCGCTGTGTTTTATTAATCTGTGTGCCGTTAGTGATCATTAATTATACAGAAAAACTAATAATTCCATGGTATAATAATATAATATGTATATATTTTTATTATATAGGATAATTTGGTTTTAGCTGTATGTTTAAATACTATAGTATCTCAATACCTCTGCTGCGCCCCACCGTTGCCATATTGTCGTACTCAGACCATAGTATTTACCGGTTTCTCACACTTAACTATTGCCAAGAAACATCAGGAAGTAACTATTTGAACGATAATTTTAAGTGAATATCCTTATTGGGGTCCACGAGGCAGTTTTTGGGTCGGAAGTCGGGAAATATAAGAAGCTGAGTAAGACAATCTGGCAACTTTCCACGGTGCACCCAGCCATACCACTGGGAGAAAACGAGCCAGCGCGTCCATTCAAATTTACCCTAGCCCAGCCCAGGGGTAGCAGTGACTAGTGTAACCGCGGCATAAGAAGACGGAGCGCGTGAGAGTGATAGAATTAGGGTGTTGAGTGATGGGATGGGTGGGTGGACGAGTGGGCGGGTGCATGTTGTGCGGTGGAGTGAGTGGACGACTGGAGTTTAAAGGTGAAATAAACTCTGGCCAGGTGATAACGTTTTTGAGGCAGGTAAACACACACAAACCCACCACTACATAAAGCAGATAAATAGGGTGCTAGCGTGAGAGGGATGCACCGATGAACTACAATACAATATGAAAATAGTGAAACAACGCTAAAATTAACGAACTATGAAAATTCAGCCCTGCAGCCGTCACACATAAACGTATATATATAAGTTTAAAAAGACTTTCCAATGGTCAAACTGGCGCGAGTTATAAACCGAATGATATAAATTAATTACACAAAACGATGGAACAATGCAATAAACAATTTAATAACTTTACACAATAAACAAACGCAGCATTCGGAGCATTAAAAGAACTCACGTATCAAACATTGGGTTGTTTTTTATTCTCCAAAAAATGTTTGTTTTTCCTTTTTATTCACGTAATCTAATTTTGTCCCCCTCGACCACTGACTTCTTTGGAGTGGCCACGTAAGGGGGGGAGGAGGAGGAGGAGGAAGAGGAGGAGGCAGAAAAGAGAGTACCGGAGAGGAAGGAGGAAAAGGAAAGGGGAGAGGTGAGAGAAATTAAGTTACCGAGAGGACAAGGTAGTTTTGTCCCTACAGGCTTCTCTCTCTCTCTCTCTCTCTCTCTCTCTCTCGTGCATTATAACACCATTTATCCTTATTCTTCCTTTTCTTTTTCCTCCTTAACTCAACATTTTCATTTTATTTTAATTTTCACTTTTTTTTTAGCTTTCTCTTTTTATTTCCTTTCACCTTTACTCCCATTTCCCTTTTCTCACCTTATTTATCCTCGTTCTCCCTTTTCTTACCTCTCCTTTACTCAACATTTCCCTTACTTCTTTTTTTTTAATTTATAACCTTTTTCTCACCTTTATTTTTCCCCCATCCACCTTTTTCTTTCATATCCGTTTTCTCCCCACAAAACTATCTCTGTCCGAACATTTTCCCTTCCATGTCCCTCTCCCTCACTTCCTCCCCATTCCTCTCCCTATCTTCTCTCCACATGCACTGCCCACTCCCCCTCCTCCTCACCATCCCCCCCAGCAGCCCTCTTCTCAATATTGTCCACCCCACTCCCTGTTTCCCCTTGCCCACCCCACTCCTTGTGCTCTTCGCTGTACCAAACGGACTCGGAGGACCACAGTGGACGCTTGATGCGGAAAGAGAGGAAGAGGAGTGAGCGGACGAGGACGAGGAGCGAGACATGAAGGAGGGAAGGAGTGGAGGAAGGAGCAGCAGAAGGGAGGGATGAGTTGAGGGAGATGGCAGAGAACAAATGCACAGAGGAGAGAGAAGGAGGAGTGAAATGGGTGAGGTACGAAGAGGATGAGAAACAGGAGAAAAAGAAGAAGGGAGAAAAATACAAAGAGGAAAAAGGTGAAAGAGTAACCAAAAGAGAGCAAAGAACAGCAAAAGAGATGGAGATAAAAGAAGGAAAATGTAAGGAAGATAGAAGGTAGAAGGGAAAATAAAGGTAAACGTGAAGGGAAAGAGAGAAAAAGGAAGAGAAAAAAATTGAAAAGAGGTGAAGAAAAGATAATTCAAAAGGGAGGGAAGATGGAAATGATAAAATAAAGATGTGAGAAAGACAGGAGAAGGCAAAACGGATAAAAATGACAAAGGAAAAAGGAAGGACAAGAAGAAGGAAGAAAAAAATTACCGGATACAAGCACACGGGAGAAGGGGAAGAAAAAGGGATGATTCAAATAAAAAGAAAGAAAGGAAAAGAAAAGTAAAGACAAAAGAAAGAATAAAAAGAAAGGAAAATGCAAGGACAAGAAGGGTAAAATAATTAATAGGGGAGAAGTATAAGAAGAGAAGAAAAGGAGAGAAGAAACTAAGGTGAATTATAATAAAGAGAAATAGTAGGAAGAGGAAAAAGGGGAGGAGGAAGCGGACGAGGAGGAGGAGGAAGAAGAGTTCACATGTGTGCCAAAACTTGAGAAAAAATTTATCCTCACGTTCGTCGATTCTTTCTTTTCACGTTCACAGGACAAATCATTTCACACGTTTTCTTACACGTACCAGACAATAAAAATAAATCATACAAGAAAAGTCAGACAACGGGAACAAAAAATAAATAAATAAATTAATTAATTAATCAACCTTGTTTTCTGACGCAGCGAATAAATTGAAGTTCTTTTGTATGAATTAATAGGAGAAGGCAGAGAAGGAGGAGGAAGGAAAGAAGAAGGGGGAGAAAGAGGAATCGGAGAAGCAAAAAGAAGACACACACGCAGAAAAAGAATAACATCGAAAATAATAAAGGCTCAGGAGAAGGAGTAGGAGGAAAAGACCGAATAAAAAGAAAAGGGAGAAAGAGAAGAGACAAAAGGGCGAAGGAGTAGGGGAAAAAGAAATCTGAGGAGGAGAAAGAAAAGACAGAGACGAAGAATAACATAAAATCAATAAATATGGCGGAGGAAGCGAAGGAGAAGAGGGAAAAAGGAATAGGATAAGGAGAAAAGGGACGGACAGAAGAAAAAGGGGAAAAAAATAGGATATGGAGAAAGAAGACAGACAAACAAGAATAACATAAAAAACAATAAACGAGGAGGAGACAAAGGAGGAGAAAAAGAGGGGAAAAAAGGAATAGAGGTGAAAGAGGAAAGACAAAGAGAAATAATAAAAAAAAAATAAAAAAAACAGAAACGTATAGGAGGAGGCGGAGGAGGAGAAGGGGAAAAAAAGTAGCAGAAGAAGAGAAGAGAAACAAAGAAGAAGAAGAGGAGTAAAACTAAAGGAAAACACACGGCATGCCAAACTAAAGTAGAGGCGAGTGAGGATGTGCAGGAGGAATAGGAGGACATAGAATAGGGACAAATGAAGAGAATAACACTGAAAACAAGACACACGGAATGCCAATCCACAGTAGAGGTGAGTGAGAAATAGGAGGAGGAGGAGGAAGAGAAACGAAGATAGAAAAACATTAAAAAAAAACAAGAAACAGGAAGAGGAAAAGGTGAGAAAAGGACTTGGAGAAAGAATAAAGACCAAACAGATGAACACCAAAATAAAACAACAGATATCTAATGCCAATCCAAAGTAGAGGTGATTGAATGGGCTGTACAGGTGCGGCGGCGGTGGGACAGGTGCGCGGGGCAGGTGTCGGCGGCTTGGCTCAGTGACACGCCCGAGCAGTGCCAAACCAACCACACGTGAGGCGCGGGAACGTGGCGCTGGCCCAAGCATAACCGGAAGTGCTGTTTGTCTTGCCGTAAATAATTGAGACCATGAATGAGTTAAGAGGATACTGTGGCTGGGCGCTTGCATGTTCTCTTTCTCTTTCTCTCCCTTTCTCCCTCTCTCTCCTTTCTTATTTTCATTTTTCTTTTCTTTTCAGTTTTTTTTTTCTTTCTCTCCTCCTTTCTTTATTTCTCACTTTCTCTCTTTCTCATTTTATTTGTCTATTTTTTTTTTTATTCTTTCACTTTTTTCTCTCGAACAACTGCTCGTTCGATTGCCGGACGTTGATTTGGCGGGGAAGCCGGAAAGACGAAGATGAAAATACATTGAATTTCTTCTTTTGAGGTAAACGGAGGAGGAGGAGGAGGAGGAGGAGGAGGAGGAAAACAACGACGAAAACCAGAGAGAAGAAGGAGATAGGGGAGAAAGAGAACGAGGCGGAGGAGAATGTGGAGAAGAAGGAGGAGTAAGAGAAGAACAAGGAGGAAGAGGAGGAAAAACGAAGTGGAAAAGGAGGAGGAGGAAGAGGGGGAATAGGAAAAAGAAAAAGGTGACAGAGGAGAGACAAGAAAACAGCAGAAGAAAAACGGATATAAACAAAGAAAACAAACACGCCAATTAATTAGGTTCAGAGACTTCCTGGGTTGTCTTCTCGCCTCCTTAGAATGAAATATCGAGCCGACGTAAATAGAAAGTGTTACAGTGTTCGTGGGAGCATTAATTAAAAAGAACTTCAGGGGCGGCGAGGAAGCAAAACAACTCCCTAACTACTTAAACAAAAGACGAGGAAGAGGAGCACAACGGAGGACGGGAAGAAACAAAACTTACGATGACAAGTATGATGAAAGTGATGAACCGAGAAAGAAAGAAAGAAAAGAATAGAAAAAAAGAGAAAAGAGAGAAAACTTGCATCGATATAAGAAAGTAGAGAAAGGACAGAAAAAAAGACAGAACAGAGAGAAAAAAGGAAAATTAATAAGGGGAAAGTAAACGCGGGAAAATGAATAAGAGAAAATAAATACGGAATGTGCGTAAAGGAAAATGAGTAAGCGACAAGTGAATATGATAAAAAATATGCAGTGTGAGGAATAAACAAGAGAGAGAGAGAGAGAGGAAAAAATAAAGACAAAATGAAAAAAAGAAAATGTAAATGAAGAAAGAGAAAGAAACCGGAAAGAAAAACGACAAGAAATTTAAAAAAGAAAAAAAACTAAAACACAACGAAAGAGAGGAAGAAGAGAGAAGGAGGATGAACAAGGGACAAAAGGAAGTGAATAAAAAAGAAATTAACAAGGGAAATTAAATAAGGAAAAATGAACAAAGGAAAATGTATAAAAAAAGAATGAATAACATAAGAGAAAATAAGCAGAATCCACTCGTCTAGACATGAAACGTAAGCAAGAAGAAGAAAAAGAAGAAGAAGAAGAAGAGGCCGAAAATGCGCTCCGAGATAAACACAAATACAGTGATTGAACAAAGGGTTACGTCTCTCTCTCTCTCTCTCTCTCTCTCTCTCTCTCTCTCTCTCTCTCTCTCTACTCCGCTTTCTGTCCGTCTGTCTGTCTGTTGAGTCTCGAGACATAGTCAATATTCGTTTCCTTTTACAAGACATAAGTTCACTTTGAAATCCTGCTACATCCAAGAACGAGTCCCTTGAGCCGTCTTCTCTCTCCTCCTCTTCCTACTCCTCCTCCTCCTTGCCTGAGTGACGCGTGTGGGCAGGAAGGATTGAGGAGCCTTGTATCTGCTTTCCCAAACGCTCGCTGTATCTTCCTCCTTTCCATTATTCTGCATTAATACATGATGTTCTTTGAGGCTGCATGCGCGGGTTAGAGATGAGGGTAAGAATGCTGATGATGATGATGATGAAGAAGAGGAGAAGGAGGATGCAGAAACTGAGGTATGAAGACAGGAAGATGAAGGAATAAGGAAGAAAGAGAAGGTGGTTAGAGAGTAGAGTGGAAATAAAAAAGAAAAGGAAACAATACAAATGAAAACATAAATATAAAAACAAGGATGAGAAGGATGAAAATTACAGTGGAATTAACAGGGGAATACGATGGAGGAATAAGAGGAGGTGGATAAAGAAAGGGAAAAAGGGAAGAAGAAGAAGTGGATGCGGGAGAGAAATGATGATGATAATGATGGTGAAGAGGAAAATGAGGATGCAGAAACTGAGGTATGAAGAGAGGAAGATGTCTGAATAAGAGGAGGTGGGTGAGGAAGGAGAAGGTGATGAGAGAATTATAAGCGGAAATAAAAACGAAAAAGGAATGGAATAGAGAAGATAAAAAGGAGCAGAATGAAGGACAAAAACCAGGAGAAACTATACTTGAGAATCAGGAAGACATAGAACAAAAATGAGAGAGTGAGAAGGATACGAAAGTTAAATCGCGATTGTAAGGAGCACAAGAAGAGGAGAAAGAGGAGGAAGAGGAGGAGAGAGAAGAGGAGACAATGGAGGAGGAGGAGGATAAAAGACACAAAGCAGGAGACACTAAACTTGAAAATAAAAAAAATATATACTAGGAGAGCTAGATGAATATGAAAAAAAAAAAAACAACAACACAGGATAGTAAGAAACACAACAGGAGAGAAAAGAAGAGGAAGAAGGAGGAGGACGAAGGGGAGGAGGAGGAGGAGGAGGAAGAGGAGCCGCCAGTGGTTTTGTGAGCACTTAATTTTTACAAAGCCACCGAAACACATAAACGCACACTTAATGAAGCAATTACCCACTAAAGGAGATTATGAAAACTGTGTGCGTGTGTGTGTGTCTGTATGTGTGGAGGGGAGGAGGAAGAGAGGTTGCGTGGGAGAGAGAGAGAGCGGGGTGAGAGTGAACAGCTGTCAACCCTCGAGGCAGCATTCTGTGGAGATGCGATTGATGATCCTTGATAGTCTGCTTCTAACCCGGAGAGAGAGAGAGAGAGAGAGAGAGAGAGAGAGAGAGAGAGAGAGAGAGTAAAAACAGGCACCCAAAGTCTCATCCAGGAAAGGAAAGTTAAATTCAAAGAGCAAGGACGGAAATAACGGAGCAGGAGTAAGGGAAAGGAAAACGGGACGCTGAAAAAGTCATGAATGAAAGGCGGAAGGAAAGAAAATGAGAGTTCGACGAGAAGAAGCAATGAGAGGAAGGGAAAAACAAGAGTAAGATTCCCAGAAAGAGGAGGAGAAGGACTAAGAGGAAGAGGAGGAGGAGGAGGACACAGAGTAGAACAAAAAATACACAGATGCCTTCCTGAGGGGTTAAAGTTACCTAAAAAAATAAATCCAAGTCGCGCTGTGTGTATGAAGCCAAAAATCAGGCCGACATTTCTTTGTTAAGTTTTTATGAATGAAAAGTTATAATCCACAACAGTTGAGCGAAAGATATAAAAAATAACTCTTGGGCTACATAAAGAAAGAAGAAAATAAAGAAGAGTGAGAAAGGTAAGGCTGGTTAACCCGGCATACTAAGAAACACAGAGAAGGAAAGAGAAAAGAAGAGAAGGAGGAGCAGGAAGAGGAGGAGGGTGAAGCTTGGAAATATCTGTCATCGGCGGTGTATATCTCAGCGTTGCTTAAGACGAGAGCAGGATAGATGAAAGGGGTTTATGCGGAAGAGAAAAACAATGAACACGAGCTGGCGTCCTTCACCTGGTGTTTATGAGGTCAGGTGATAAAGTCCAAAATCATCAAGGTTGTAATGCACGGGTTTAGGGAGGCTACAGCAGAATGGAGGCAGCGGATGAGAAGCAGAGTGGATGTGTGGATGAGATGGAAAATGAATATCAATCCTCACTCCCATAGTGTTTCCAAGGTCAGGCGGTAAAGGACGAAATAGTCAAGTTTCAAATACATGGCTTTAGGAAAACTTTATACTAGAATGGAGGATGCAGAAAAGCAGGTTGTGTGGCTGTGATGGAAAAAATACTATCTAGACCTACTGTTCGTAATGCTCCATATTAACTGTTTTTTCCATATCCGTTTTTTTACAATAGAGGAAGCAGCTCAAGGGATAAAATAAATGAAAAAACAAAAAATCCCGCTAAGAACTGCTCATAAAAAAGAAAGTAGAGAAGAGTGACCAATTGTGAGGTGCTAGCCTAACTTTGCCACTAGACTCTGTTAACAATAGCCTCAAATATGGGCGAGTAGAGACTAAAGATGCACTGTAGACTCCCCCACCAGCTCCCTTTGACGCCCTGGCCCGGATCAGCAGTAAATCGCCGGCGGATGGCACTGCGAGCCGATAAATGCAAATTCCTCCGCTCCTCCTGAACTCGACTTCCAATTCCGTCCTCACACATCACACCCAACCACCATCTCTCTTCCGCAGTCACACAGATACCCCGGTGTACACTTATCACACAGTAACAGCTTCAACACACACACACACACACACACACACACACAAAGACCACATCACCAACAAAGCCAACACAGCGCCGGGGTTCCTCAATAGTGGCTTCCTAGTGCACCAGAAACGGGCAAACAGTGGGGCACGCTTAACACACTTGTACAACGAACATATTTTAACGGCATAGAAGGCGGGCGGTGAGCAAAACTGAATAATAAAGAAAACAAGCCCACAACACACTGCTTATACCCCCAAAAAAGGTTCCAAAAGTATGAATTTTGGTCAGAAAGGTCACGTGATTTCTTCCTCTTGAAAGTGTTTAAGTCATAGGGAGGAGCTAGACAGTGCAGACTAAATCAGGATGTTCCAGTGTTCATCGGTGAAAGAGATGCGGTTAACTCTTGCATTAGGAGGTTGGACAGTATAGGAATTAGAATACAGAGAAAGCCGTGTGCATTGCGGCCGCGGGAGGAGAGGAAGCCTGCAGTTAACATGTTCAAAACGACAATTACGATGAAAATAGCGAATAAAGATAAGAAGGGAAGCAATATTGCCGAGGATATTAAGATTTACTAGACAGTCAGTAAAAGAGACTGGAGTTTTTGAGGCTCTAAAGATAACTAGAATGTAGCCTCGAGCAGCTCAATACCAAGGCGACGAGGGTAACTGCACACAATTACACTCAGACTCCTCGCATTACATCGTACATCAAGAAAAGAATTAAACACGAAAATGCCGGAATCACGCAGACAAGCACGCCAACACGGACTTAAGAACAGAATCCTAAGCAACGTAATAGACGTCACGAAACACAATTACTTGCACGCAGCACACAACACATACGCAGGAAGCAGAACACACACACTCAGAAACTACAGACATACCTTGCTAACATGTATTCCCCCATCCCCACACGCGATTAAATAAGGTTCTCGCATATTATTGACACGAGATGAGTAAACACAATCATAAGCAGAGTACACGAGCAGGGTTCAGAGCAATCATTGTACATTCACAGATAATACCTTCAAATTACCTTCCTTGACAGAGTCCCAATCACTCCTGTCCCTTAATAATCAACTAAGAGGAGTCATACGCGCTAACAGACGCCGCTAATTCGTAACAGAGACAGAGAACCACCATAGATTAGGGTTAGTTTGCCTTTGAGAAATAACCTTCCCTGACCGAATTCCAATCATTCATGTCTCCAATAATCAATTAATCAGAGTGACATGCTCATTTATACCCGAGACAGACATGAAGAACCACCATATATTATTATTAGTGCTAGTTTCCCCTCGAGAAATCAACGTCACTGGCCGAATCCAATCACTCATACATGTAATAACCAACTAATATGAGTGTTAAACGCTACCAGACGTCGGGCGCATTTATAACCCAGACAGAGATCGAGATACACGTCATATTATTAGAGTTTATAGTTTGCCTCCGAGAAATCACATCAGTGGAGCCCCAATACACGAGTGAGCTATATACAAACCCAGACTTCAAAGCGACGGAAGGTGACAGTCGCTCAGAGGAGGAAACATGTTCTCATTAGGGCGCCGATGTAATTACAAGGATGGACGGACGTAAAGGCTCATCGCAACCTTAGTCACTGGCGAGGATGTGGCCGATGAGTTGTGTTCTGAAGGACGAGACGCGCCGATCAGCAACCCCATGACTCCTGACGGGTTGAGAAGGTGGGTGTTAAGAAAGAGTATTGCATTAGAGATGAGGCTTTCAGTAAGATGTAATTATTATCATTCTTCTTTTTGTTCTTGATCTGGTTATTCCTTTCCTTCTTCTTTTTCTTCATCTTCTTCTTCTTCGTTGACGTCTTCTTCTTTTACTTCTTATGACTTGCAGTAGTAGTAGTAGTAGTAGTAGTAGTAGTAGAAGTAGTAGTAGTAGTAGTAGATGTTGCTCTTGTTGTTGATGTCGTTTTTATCTATCTTGTTATCTATTTTCTGCCTCTGAGCTGCTGTCTGCTGTAAAAAAAAAAGTGGTAGTAGTAATGGCAGGAGATGGAGGAGGACGAGGACGAGGAAATGGAGGAGGACGAGGACGAGGACGGAGAGGAAGAGGAGGACGAGGTGGAGGAGGGAGGAGCATCATCGTCGTCGTCATTCATTATCAACACTCCGCTCACTGAATCTCTCACACACACACACACACACACACACACACACACACACGGAGTAACAGTAATCACGCGCCGCGCCGGCCAGCAAAAAGCTCTGCCCGTGAATTATGGACGCGTGAACTTTTTGCAATATTTACCGCGCCGTGAAAAGTCAGCCATCAACTACTTTTATAATTTGAGGCAACTGTCCGCAGCGTTTGAAGTTCGCCTTAGAGTTTGACACAGTCGGTTATTTATTGAGGAACGAACCGCTGCCCAATTTGCTCTTCTTTTACCTGTATTATAGCTTGTGGTGACGTAACCTTTCATTCCTCTCTTTCTTTTACGAGAATAACAAAGGAGGGGGGTTTTATAAGCTTCTTTTCACGACTAATCGAAATCTCAATGCATTTCACTTTACTTTTTTCTTCGGCGTTGTGTGAAAAGTTTAATTCAGCTGCGATTGTTTGTGTTTTCTTTTTTCTTTTTTTTTCTATTTGCTGCATCGCCATCATCGATCAGGTCCTGCTTTTCAGACTAACCTTTCGTAATGAATGAGGTTGTTTGGCTTTATAGTAGTATTTTTTTTTCAAGCAAGGGAAGTGGCTAAAGGGCAAAAAAAAAAAAAAATAGCAAGAAAACCCGCTAGACGATAAGGAATGTTCATATATTTCCTCCACATTACCTTCCTTCGGCATCGCCACGCATCCCTGCCCCGATAATCCCACCTTCCCAGCACAGGTAATCAGCCAGGTAAGGTAATTAACAGACCGATTATGTCCTCCACACAAACGCAATCTTAGGGTGTGATTCTGTTGGCTTAATGGCGATGGTCCGTCGAATAAGCAATCGTTAAGGCGAAATAGCGAACGCTTACCTAATAGTCTGCATGGATACAGTGCTGCCAACCGTGGCGTGGCTTGCAGGCCTGCCAACTGGTGCGTGCATGTGGAGCTCTCGATCGATATGTTCTTCATGTGTGAGTTAGAGGCGCGGGAGGGTGACGAGGGATCTGCTCTATGCATGAAGAACACAGCACAGCCGACCATATTCAATTCAATAACTATTTTCGCGCGGATTTTCCAGAAACGTCCGCCAAACACATGGGCGTGAAAAATGGACGCACCGAAAGGAAACTAGCGAAGTTCATTGCTTTTGAAGTTCATGACGGAATGAAACATTGCAACATTTCTTTCATAGATTGTCAATGGTATAGAATAGAGTGTTTGTTTGTTCTGCAGCGCCCGTAATCAATGTATTCCCAGAACGCTGCTTGACCTGGGAACCGTCAGACGGGCGAGGGTCTGAGGAGGCCCCGGCACACACAAAACAGGCTGCAGCGCCCCTCGAGAGTAAGGGGCATACGTAAACATTTCGACGCCCACGCACATGGATTTAACAAGGCTTTCGTTGGAGATCTGGACATTTTCAAGGCCTTTACGACCCTGGTGGTAATTTGACCCCTCTTATGTACCATGAACCTAAAAGAACACTCAATAAGGTGGTGGTTTGACCCCTCTTATGTACCATGAACCTAAAAGAACACTCAATAAAAGGTAGTTTGACCTCTTTAATGTACCATGAACCTAAAAGAACACTCAATAAAAGGTAGTTTGACCCCTTTAATGTACCATGAACCTAAAAGAACACTCAATAAAAGGTAGTTTGACCCCTTTAATGTACCATGAACCTAAAAGAACACTCAATAAGGTGGTAGTTTGACCCCTTTTTTGTACCATGAACCTAAAAGAACACTAAATAAAACCCGATTGATCTCTTTAGGCCTTCGGAAATAGTGTATATGAGACGGAAGGGTCTGAGAATACCAGCTTAACCCTCAGTGCCACAACGTTTCCCATCAGTGCCACAACGTTTTCCATCAGTGCCATAACGTTTCCCATCAGTGCCACAACGTTTCCCATCATTAAGGGCCAGATTCTTCAGCATTTCGACGCTCAAGCACAGGCATTTGACAAGACTTTCGTAGAGGTTCTTGGTATTCTCATATATAGGTGGCCTTCAGACCACGGCGGTAACATGATAAAACCTCTGTACCATGAACGTTAAAAAGAAACTCATAAGAAAGCGATTATGTTCCTTTCCTGACCCTCATAATGTGGAGTTTTGTGTTGTTGGTGGGCTTTTGGGGTGCTAGCGGACTTTTCTGCTGTTTAGTTTTTGTTTTGTTTTTGTTTTTTGGTATATTTTTCTGTTGTTTAGCGGCTTTTTTATTGTTTAGTGTTTTTTTTTCTTGTTTAGTAGATTTTTCTGTTGTTTAGCGGCTTTTTTTTATTGTTTAGCGGGATTTCTCGTTGTTGTATGATGTTCTGCCCTTGAGCTGTCTTCCTTTGCTGTAAAAATATTGGTGCGAGAGCCGAAAGCGTCTTGAGATACCGAGCTTTGCGCCGAGAACAGGACACGTCTGGGCGGCGCGGCGGGTCAGGGGGGCCGAGTGTGTCCGATGATTATCTCGCGGCGGGAAAATATAGAGTACGCCGCCCCGGACGCTGACGGGGCTTAAATCAACCTTCAGGAGCAAAATTTTAGCCCGAAACCCTCCTCAACAGGTTCTATATTTATTTTCCGCGCAAACCTTCCACTTTACGAAGCATCACCAGAACATTTTGCTCGCCTCAACTTAGAAAAGGAAACACGACAGAGGCGAAAGTCATCCCAACGTAATGAATGACAGGGAAGGGGACGGAAAAAAATCACTTTGAAAACACCACAACAGAACCTAATTTTTCCGCATCACGGCGCGCGCGACCCCCACCACTCACAGCGACAAGGTGCCACTCCGAGACACGCGAGAGACGATTAATAACAACTCCCCTTCCTCCTCCTCCCCCTTCCACTCCTCTTCTTCCCATTCTCTACCTTCTATCCTTCCCACTCTTCCTCCTAGTCCCCTATTTCTCTCCTTCCCTATCTCCCCCTCTCTTCTTCCTCCTCCTACCTACCTTGCATCCTTTCTCCTCCTCCTAGTCCTCTACTTCTCTCCCCTTCTCCTCCATTTCTCTACCTCTCTCCTTCCTCCTCCTCCTCCTCCTCTTCTTTTCTTCGTTAATTCTCTTTCCATCTTCCTAGCCTGCCTCCTTCTCTCTTTCTATCTTTCCCTACTACATTTCCCTTCTTTTTTCTCCTCCTTTTACCTCCTCTTCTCTACCCCTCGTTATCTTCTTCCTCCCTTACCTTCTTTACATCCTTACTCCTCTTCCTTAGCCCTCCAGTCCTTCCCATTCCCTTCCTTCCCTCAATCCGCTCTCAGGTTCCCATCCCTCTCCGCCTCACCATCAGCTCCCACCCTTCGCTCTCCTCCTCCCCCCCTCCATCCCACCCTTCCCTCCCTCCTGTGTCTCTCCAACACCATCCATCAAGTCAGCCTCGCGCGGGACACTAACAGAGGGGCGGCGCGACGCTTCGAAGGACGAGACAAACTTGTGGTTCTCGAAAAAGTGCGGAGAGGCGGCTGACGGGGTATAGACACGAAGATGGAGGTGCAGAAAGACGGGGAGGAAACGGAGAGGAGGAGGAGGAGGAGGAGGAGGAGGAAGCGGAAAAGAAAAGAAAGAATGAGATGACAGATGAAAAATATGAAGAAGAGGAGAAAGAGATGAGGAGAAAGGAGGAAGAGGAGGAGAAGGAGGAGAAAATGGACATAAAAAACGAGGTGAGAGATGAGAAGTATGAAGAAGAGGAGGAGAAAGAGATGAAGGTATAAAGGAGAAAGAGGATGAGGTGGAGGAGGAAATGAAAATAAAGAACAAGGTGACAGACGAGAAGAAGGAAGAAGAGGAGGAAAAAAGAGATGAAGATGAGAGGAGAAAAGACGGAAGTGATGAACAACGAGAATGATGAAGAGAGGAAGAAGAAGAGGGGAAAAGAGGACGAAGGAACAGGCGGGGAGGAAAATGAAGAAGTGGAAGTGAAAATGATAATGAGAAAATGAAAAAAAAAATAGGAAAGAGGAGAAAATGGAGACAGACAAAGGGGAGAGAGAATGATATGGGGAGAGAAAAATGGAGAAGTAACAGAGATAGAAACGTACCCAAAGGAGATAATGGATGATAAAATTGGATGAAGATAGAAGCGAAAACAAGGAGGAAGAAGAGAAGATGATTATACAGGCAAGGAGTTAGACATATAAGAGAAACAGGGACGTCAATAACAAAGAGAATTAGCCAAAAGGGAAAAACGAGAATGGAACAGGGATATGGAAGTGGAGCAAAACGGGAAGGAGAACCAGGTGGATAAAAAAAAAAAGGAGATGGAAAAAGAGAAGACACATAAAAGGGAAATAAAACAGAAGAACACTAACGAGAAGAAGAAAGATTACTAAAACACGAAAGTGAAGAAAGAGGATGAAAGAAAAATGATGATAAAAGAAAAAGAAGAATGCATGAAGGATCTGAAAGGATGAAAAATGAGTTAAAGAATGTCATTAATGGAGAAGGAAAAATGGAATAGAGAGAGAGAGAGAAAAAAAATAACGCACGGAAATAGCACAGGTGAACAGACAAGAATAATTAAGAGAGAGAGAGAGAGAGAGCAGTGGATTGGATTCATTAAGGCAAACAAACTGAACGAAAATGAATCTGTTACCTGTAGCAATTACACCCAAACTTTCCAAAAAAAGATCTAGTACATTTCCGACAATTCCACCACAACAAGAGCGGACGTACTATAAACGACCACGCTGCCCCCACAAACTTTCCTAACTCCGCACAAACTCCACCACTCCGCACCAAAACACCAATAAGCACCACAACTTCCCAGACGCTTATAGAAAACGAAAAGGGCAAAACAAGTGAAGAACGGCTACAGGGACTCCGCGCTGCTGCTCCTGGAGACGCCTCGGAGACAGCACCAACGTTAACCAAAGCATAAGGTGTTTCACAATTAATATTCGTTCACAGAGAAGACGAAAAGGGAGTTCGCAGAGGCGCTAACGAGCCATAAATGACCTCGCGAACGTAAAAACACGACAAGCGGAGGAGAGAAGGGTGTGAGGCCGGTGAAGGGAAGGAGAGAAGGGAGGAGAACAGGGGAGATGAAAAGGGAGGAAGGGTGGAGGAGGGGATGAGAAGAGTGGGAAGAAGGGGGGGAGGGGAGGAGAAAGGGGGGAGAAGGAGGCTTAAACGGGGAGATGTCACTAAGAACCAAGATAGATGAATGGGGAGAGAGAGAGAGAGAGAGAGAGAGAGGTACGTACCTGTCATTACCACCTACACACCTATTATCATCATTTCTTCCCCCTCTTCCTCTTCCTCCTCCTCCTCCTCCTCCTCCTCCCTCCTCCCTATCATTCTTCACAGCATCATTTTTACGTCCAATGAACAGCGACAAAGAGAAATTAAAGACTAAAAAGAAGTAAACGAGAAGAGAGGAGAGAGAAAGATGAAAGAGAAAATGTACAAAACGGAGACATATATTATTATTATTATTATTATTATTATTATTATTGTTGATGTTTTTGTTATTGTTATTGATGTTTTTGTTTTTGTTGTTGTTGTTATTTGGAGAGAGAGAGAGAGAGAGAGAGAGAGAGAGAGAGAGAGAGAGAGAGAACTACAACACTCAACACAAACACACCAAACCACGGAAGAGCCATTTAACCCTGACTCACAAGCTCAAAGTCACTAAACTCCTCCTCTTCCACCACCTCTTCCTCCTCCTCCTCCTCTTCCTCCTCCTCCTCCTCCTCCTCGCATGTTACGTCTCCACCTGATTGCAGTTTAGAAGGAAATGCACGACTTTAATGGCGTCTCGTCTGCATGTGCTTCGGGACAGTCATGCAGTGGGGAAGTTAGACACTTATCTCTTCTACACTTCCGTTTTTCTTTACCTTCGAATCTTTCTTTCTTCTTTTCCTTCTCCTCTTCCTGTTCTCTCATTTACTCATTTTCTCCTTCATTCTTTTCGCCAGTTTTTCACCTTTCCTCCTTCCTTCATTTTACTCCTTTCTGCTCGCTTTTATTTCTACTATATTTCTCATCTTCCTTCTTCCTTTACCTTTTCCTACTTTTCTACTTTTCTCCTCTTCATTTTTAATCCTCTTCTCCATTATTCCTTGTCCATTTATTCTATTTGCAGCTCTCTAATCTTTCCTCATTCCGTCCTTGTACTCCTTTCTCCGTCCTTCATTCTTCCTCCTCCACTACTGTTTTTTTATACAAGGAAAAGGAATGGGGTAAAGGAAGAGGCATAATAATGTCAGGCGGGTAAGGTTTAAATAATGCAAGGAAAGTGTGAGAGGGAAATGATAACAAGGGAGTCACGTGGGCCGGTCTCCTGTTAGTACCTCGCTCCTTACTCCGCTCTCGTATGCTTAAAGTTGAAGGCGCCGAGAGGAGGTTGACAAACACTGAAATATTAAGTCAGTTTGCATGATCCCCCGTTTGCGTTTGTTTCAGCCTGGCGTTCGATCCCGCTAACAGGTGGAAAAGCGATTCGATTCCATTCATCACTCGCATTTTTCATTTTCTTTCAGCAGGGAATGGAAATGCAATGAAAAGGTTTTAGTGCTAATAGAAAATAGTAAAACATTTGACATTGATCCAATTAGTGTGCGCCCGAACGGTGTGCTTCAAAATAAAGTTATGCCGTGTGTTGCCAATCGATTGTGAAGCTTCTAAATTCAGTTCCCGTGTTGTGTTCGCTTTTGCTCTGAAATCCGGTAATGCTGAAGATAAATCCGGATCTGAATGCTGAAACGCCATAATCAGCGGGGAGGTGAAAATGAGGGAAAGGAGAGAGAAATAACGAGTGAAGAAGAATTTGAGGAGGAATGAAGGTGAGAGGAGGAAGTGAAAATGAGGGAAAGAAGGGAAAAACAACGAGTGAATCAGAATTTGTGGAAAAATGAAGATAAGAGGAGGAAGTGAAAATGAGGGAAAAGAGGGACAAACAACGAGTGAATCAGAATTTGTGGGAAAATGAAGATAAGAGGAGGAAGTGAAAATGAGGGAAAGAAGGGAAAAACAACGAGTGAATCAGAATATGTGGAAAAATGAAGATAAGAGGAGGAAGTGAAAATGAGGGAAAAGAGGGACAAACAACGAGTGAAGGAGAATTTGAGGAAGAATGAAGATGAGAGGAGGAAGTGAAAATGAGGGAAAAGAGGGACAAACAACGAGTGAATCAGAATTTGTGGAAGAATGAAGGTGAAAGGAGGGAGTGAAAATGAGGGAAAGAAGGGAAAAACAACGAGTGAATAAGAATTTGTGGAAAAATGAAGATAAGAGGAGGAAGTGAAAATGAGGGAAAAGAGGGACAAACAACGAGTGAAGGAGAATTTGAGGAAGAAAGAAGGTGAGAGGAGGAAGTGAAAATGAGGGAAAAGAGGGAAAACAACGAGTGAATAAGAATTTGTGGAAGAATGAAGGTGAAAGGAGGGAGTGAAAATGAGGGAAAGAAGGGAAAAACAACGAGTGAATAAGAATTTGTGGAAAAATGAAGGTGAGCGGAGGAAGTGAAAATGAGGGAAAGGAGAGAAAAAAAACAGAGAAAAAATGAGTAGCAATAAAAAGCTGAAATAAAAAATAAAAAAAAGGGAAAGTGCTTAATCTGGACGTGACAAAATTAAGGATACATGTAGTGAGGAAAACAATGTTCGGAGGAAAAAAAATATCCATGCTCAAAAAAAAAAAAAAAAAAAAAACTGACTAGGAAAATGAGAAGCGTTGAAACGAAAGAAGTGTAACATGACACACGCGGAGAAACAAACAAGCTTTAGACCCAATAATATAAACAAGAAAATCAATGCCACAAAGAAACAAAAATACAAGAGTAGAAAATAAGGTAGGGTGAAAACTGGGTAGAAAAATGCGTAGGGTTGAAGTGAGAAATGGAAGGTACACGAGTAGGTAAGTAAAAAATTAAACATCTACTTATTAATAGAAAAGAGAAGAAAACCAAAACACCCATAAGCAAGACATAAATCATTGATGAAAAATGAAGAGTATAAATGAAGTGGGAAAAAGGAAAATCGTATAGAAAGGGAATGAGATAAAAATACACATTAGAAAGAAAAAAAATAGATCAGTGATGGAAAATGTGGAGTACAAACGAGCTAAAAAAAAAGGACGTTAATACGAGAGAAAAAAAAAGTAATGATCATGTAAAACGAGAAGGCAGATACGTCAAAAAAAGTAACAAACAAGAATTCACGATAATCAATGATGAAATTACGGATGACAACAGAGATGGATAATGACAAAAATGAATGAGGAAATAAAAATAGACAATACGAGACAAAAAAAAAGCGATGACATCGAGTAAGGCGAGACAAAAAAGTGTGAGAACAAGAACTCTCATTATTAGATTTGAAAATGATGATGAAAACTAGGGTGGAAAAGAAGGATAAATGAGGGAACTAAAAAGGAAAGACAACACAAAAAAATAAATACATCACACCGGGTAAGGAGAGAAGGCATGGAAGACAAAGAGTGTGAGAACAAGAACTCGCATTATTAGATTTGAAAATGATGATGAAAATGGGGATGGAAAAGAAGGATAAATGAGGGAACTTAAAAGGAAAGACAACACAAAAAAATAAATACATCACACCGGGTAAGGAGGGAAGGCATGGAAGACAAAGAGTGTGAGAACAAGAACTCTCATTATTAGATCTGAAAATGATGATGAAAACAGAGGTGGAAAAGAAGGATAAACGAGGAAGTAAAAAGTAAAGACAACACAAAAAATATACGTGACATCGTGTAAGGAGCGACGGAATAGATGTCAAAAAACAGCAAAAAAAAAGAAATCAGAATAATAAAAGACAGGATGAAAAGAGGAATGAAAAATGTGCAGTGTTGAAGAGCTAAAAAGGAGAGACACAACACGAAAAAGAGAGGTAACGACATCGAGTAAGGAGAGAAGGAATACTGTCAAAAAGAGCAAAAAGAGAAATCATGATAACAAAAGACATGATGATAACAGGAATGAAAAATAATGAGGCACTGTTGAAGAGCTAAAAAGGAGACACACAACACGAAAAAGGCAGGTAACGACATCGAGTAAGGAGAGAAGGAATACATGTCAAAAAGAGCAAAAAGAGAAATCATGATAACAAAAGACATGATGATAACAGGAATGAAAAATAAAGAGGCACTGTTGAAGAGCTAAAAAAGAGAGACACAACACGAAAAGGCAGGTATCGACATCCTGTAAGGCGAGAAAGAAGAGATGTCAAAAGGAGTAGAAACAAGAATTCGCGATAATTAGAGACGAAAACACATTTGCATAACCGAATCCATCACCCTCTCAATCTCCCCTCCATTACCATCTGTCCGTCTGTCTGTATGTGTGTGTGTGTGTGTGTGTGTGTGTTGGTCATTGGTCTCTGTGTCTGGTTCTATTTCTGTCTGTCTGTCCATCTGTCTGGTCTATGCATGTCTGATCATCGGTTTATATATTTATATGACACTCTCTCTCTCTCCTCTCCTCTTAATTTATCTCTGTATAACATCCTCGTCCTTGAGAGAGGGTTGCGAACCACACTTCATTTGGTTCTTTTCTTCTTGTAGCGAGGCAGAGAAGGTGAGTGTAATGAATGCTTGATGTTGGTGGTGGTAGTGGTGGTGCTTTCAAGTGGTGTTGGAGAGAGAAACGTGTTGGTGGTGGTGGTGAGAGTAGGATGGTGGTGGTAGCAGTCGTAGTGGTACATTTGGAGAGATTGTGGTGATTGCAGTAATGGTGGTGTTGACGGAGGTGATGATGGTGGGGATAAAAGGATGGTGGTTATAGTATTCGTGGTGTAGTTGGTGGAGGTAGTGAGTAGTAGTTTTAGCGACAGGAGGTTAGTGACAGGAGTTTACATTTGTAGTGGTGGTGTTGGTGGTGGTGCTTGGTTAGTGGCCTGGTTGAATTGTAGTAGGTGGTTGGTAATGAAAGAGCAGTGCGGTGTGATGGTAGTCCTATTTGTTAGTTGGCTTCCGGTAAGTTAATGTCAGCGGTGGTGGTCACTGTTTAGGGAAAGTAATTGGTTAGTGGTCTCGTGGTAGTGGTGCAGGAGTCCCATACGGCCTACACTACCCACATACAGACCATATATCAGCCTGGACTCTTCATTCTTTCTAGAGGATTAAAGATGAGCTCCGGGGGGCAGCACGAGCCAAGCAAGGTGGTGCCACTAAAAACATTTGCCTACACCACAGCGGACTGGGGCCGAGCACCAGGACCCACCAAGGAAGTCTACCGGTGTAATAAGCATAAAAGTAAACACACACACACACACACACACACACACACACACACACACACACGTAATGGTTGGTGGTGGTCCCTCTCTGTCTTTTAATATCTTGTTAGCAGTTGTGGTTAATGATACTAGTGGTAACTAAATAATGTTATGATAATAGTAGTAATAGAGGGTCTATCATCACATAATAGTTTGTTTGTGGTTTGTGGTTGTTTAGTGGCAGTTGTTTGGTTTGTTTGTTAATACGAGTCTAAGGGTTTGTTTTCATTTGTCATCCCCGCGGCGGCCCTTCACGCGGTAGCCGAGGTGCGGACTGAATATTCATCTCGTCCTCCATTATGATAATTCTGTTTGTCTTACGGAGCGTCTGGGCGATAAAAACACCGTAGAGAGAGAGAACACTGTGAAATGTTTGCCGTCTGTGTTTGTTTGTTTGGGTGTGTGTGTGTGTGTGTGTGTGTGTGTGTGTGTGTGTGTGTGTGTGTGTGTGTGTGTGTAATGGGAGGGTAGACATGCTTGTATTAGAAGGTATGCGTGCTAATTTGTCAGTGTGTGTGTATGTGTGTGTGTGTGTGTGTGTGTGTTTCATTAGGGCCGTGTAGGGGTAGATCTCGCTGATTGTTGTTATCCTTTCTTCTCCCTCATCAACGCCCATTTCCATTCACGGGTCCAGCTCTCTCTCTCTCTCTCTCTCTCTCTCTCTCTCTCACCGCAACCCCTCCCACAAAACCCTCAAATCCGGGCGTTCCCTTCCACCCTCTCTCCCTCTTTTCCTTCCTTCCGCTCTCCCTCATTCCCTTCCCTCCCTCCCGCCCTCGTCCCATCATATATGCATTAGCCAGCGTGAAGGACGGGAAGAATCAGCAGCATCCTCTCGACTCCGCTGCGGGCGCCGAAGGGGAGGAACCGAGGCGTTATTAGCAATATTATCGAAGTCGTGTGACGGGGCGAGGAACAGGCGGCCCCCAATAATAACAAGTTTCTTTTATTTTCGCGCTGTGTTACGAGGGTGTTGGAGTGCCGTGGACGGACGTGCTCGGGGCGGGGATGAGGAAAATGGGGAAGGAAATAGGGAGGGAGGGAATGGGAGAAGGAAGGTGGAGAGAGAGAGAGAGAGGGAAGGGGGTGGAGGAGAGACAGAAACAGACACAGAGACAATGATATACATACAGACAGACAGACAGACAGACAGACAGTGACATACATACATACCGGCAGACAGACAAACGGACAGACAGAGAGACAGACAAAAAGAGAGCCAAAGGGAATGACTGACTTACAGAAATATAAAAACACGCAGAGAAATAAAAACAATGGATGAAAATTGACGTAGAGAAAGACCGGCAGACAGATGGAAAGACAAACAAGCGAAAAGTGAAGTGAGCAAATAGAAAAAAAAGAGGAAGGCAATAGCGAGAGACAGACACGTTTGTTGAAATAGACAAACATAAATGGACAAACAGACAGACAAAGACACGCAGATAAAACAGACATAAAAAAGAAAAAAAAACAGACACGTAGACATATAGAAGTGAAACCCAGACGCAATAATAATAACAATGAAAATGTATGGAGAAAAAATAGCATTACTGACTGCGAAAAACTCATTAAATTTGCGCATTACGAAAAAGTAAAGTACGACACGTCCTAAGCGGAAGCATTTTAAGGGAGAGGGAAGTTAAAAAAAGAAGAAGAAAACATCAACCCTTGCTTAGTAATGACCCGTGCCAAGCGTCCATAAATATTAATTCGCTCTAATAAAATATAACGAAACGACGGAAAAAACACTCACAGAAACGGTACGATAATCACCCCCGTTTTGATGACGTCACCGGCGATTACGTCACGATAACACGATAAGGCCGAGATGATTATCAGGGTTGCCAATTCCCTTCCTCCGACAAACCCTGGACGCCGATATCAAAGCAGGCAATCAGCGGGGAGTGACGGGCGTGGGCAGGCGACTCCCCGGGGCCATAACACACATATGCGACACCATAACGCCGGGAAGAGCGCCACTATAACGCCATCACAGGGGCTTACTCGCTGCTTCCCCGCTTAAACCCCTAAATTAAAAGGGCAAAGTGGCAACTCACCCCCCTTTAGGATGCATATAGGGGCCTCACGACCATCCATCTCGATCAGAAACGGCCGTCACGTGCGGGGGAGATGTCGTTAATATTTATCTGGGGGCGAGGCGAGTTAGTCCAGCGTTATGCCTTGCAAGGGAGTGTTTGTTTTCCCATTTTCTTGTGTCGGTAATAGGGGATTCGGGTCTTAGACGGAAGCGGCTCAGCTGGCGGGAGACGGGGAAGAATGGGATGGTGCGGGAGGGAAAGAAGGGAAAGACAGATAGGAGGAAAAGAGGGAGATATGGGAGAGTCCTAAGAATGGATGGAGGGAGGGATTACAAGGAGGAACAGAAGGAAATAGCGAAGGATAGGTGAGCAGAAAAGAAGGAAATATGCGATAGTCTGGGAAATGGTTGGTAGGGAAAGGTTACAAGGAAGAATAAAGAAAAAATGCGTCTGGAGAAAGAAGAGAAATAAGGATAAGAAAAAGAACAGCTGAAGGGGAGGTGGATGGACGGAGAAATTACAAAGAACAATAGATGGAAAGATGAGTTCAAAGAAAGACGAGAAAAAGAGATTAGTAGGAAAACGAAGAAATGAATGTAGGAATGGAGGGAGGGAGGGATTATACAGAACAGATGAAACGATGGGAACAAAGAGCGAAAAGAGAAACACATAAGATAAGGAAGGAGAAGAGAATGATGAACCGAGGAATGGAGGAAAGAAAATAGAAGTAAGAAGAAGAGTGGAGGAAAAGGAGGAGGAATGGAATGGCCGGAAAATACAGAGGAGGAAAGGTGAGGATGAAGAAAAGAGAGATGGATGAGTCGGTACGGGAAAGAGGAGGAAGAAAAGAGGGATGGATGAGCCGGCACGGGGAAGAGAAGAAAGGTAAGGAAAGATTGAGGTGGTAAAAAATCGCCCACAGAAAAGAAAAAAACAAAAGAAAGGCGAAATGTGAACGACCTCCATCAATTTCTTTTCTTTATTTTTCTTTCCGGTTGCGGTGAGAATCTTTACCAACAAAAAAGATATATAAAAGAAAAGAAAAAGGAAACGTCTTAGAAAGCAACATATTTGGATCCACTACACACACACACACACACACACACACACACACACACACACACACACACACACACGTTCGATATAATCATACAACCTTCTGGGAGTCTTGGGCTAATTCAGAGGGTTATTTTAGGCCACGTAAATAAATAAACCGACCCTTTCCATCACTTCCTCCCACCTGCCTCCCCCCTCCTCCACTCTCTCCTCCCCCCTCTCTCTTTTTTTATTGACAATGATACACTCGCGTCCGCAAAAGCTATTAAAACGTCGAGCGAGCTACGAGAGAGATAGAGCGAGCGAGCGGGAGACAGAGAGAGAGAGAGAGAGAGAGAGAGAGAGAGAGAGAGAGAGAGAGAGAGAGAGAGAGAGAGAGTTGAAAAAAAAAAGTGTACATTTCACAATAATCCATGAAACGCGCCCCGCTCTGTACATCACACGGGATTTCAAAGGATTCCAAAATTGTCCTCTAATGGATTTGTAACACGGCGGCGGCGGCGGCGGCGCAACAAAAAAAAAAAAATGAATATGCAAAAAAAAAAAAAAAATGTTTGGACTATCTCGCTATCTATCCACCGAATTGATAAAAGCTTTAGTGAAAATTTTTGCAGCTGATTATGAAGACCAACAGACTGATTGAATTATACACCAATTATGATGAGGTTTTCAATAGCGCGAGGCCTGCAGCTGTAAAAGTAAAAATCAATATATGTCATTATTCAATATATTTTTAGGTTTTTGTTTTGCTCATTGAAGGACTGACTGGATGGCTTACACTTTTTTTTTATGAGAGGCGTAAAATGAAATAAAATGCTCTGAATCTACCGAATTTTTTGCTTCATGAGGTTCGTATTAAAGGTGAAAATGCACGAAAAAATGTGTCAAGCTTAATAAAAAAAGAAAAGTGAGAAATTCAGTTAAATTATTCTAGTATTATTGACTTAAGCGCTGAGATAGATAGATAGATAGATAGATAGATAGATAGATAGTGATATAGATAGTTAGATAGAGAGAGAGAGAATAAATGTGTAAGACAGTCGAATAGTGAACAAATATGGAAACAAAAAAGAAGTAAAAAATAGATATACAAACCTCTCTCTCTCTCTCTCTCTCTCTCTCTCCAGGTGTCATATTTCACTTTCACTTTTCGGAGAGCATTTCATCGTATTATTTTAGGATTTTCTCACTCTTAATTTCTCACTCAAGACACGACGATAAACGATAAAAAGAAATACACTTAACGAAAGGGGTTCAACGATTTTTTGGGGGGGACTATTGCACGAATTATATGTTCCTTTATGAGTGAGGTTTATGTGGGTTTATTATTTTATCTATTGTTTTGTTTTTCTTTTGGTTTTGTTTACCTTTTTTTTTTATCTCTCACGTTTATGATTGATGTTTTTTTTTTTAGTGTTTTCTTTTTTCGTGTGTGTGTGTGTGTGTGTGTGTGTGTGTGTGTGTGTGTGTGTGTGTGTGTGTGTGTGTAGATCAGAGAAGCTTTGTCAGGAATATTCGTGTTCTATCGGCTTTAGTTTCCTTTTATTTTCTCTTACATTGTTTTGCTGCTCCTTCTCTTCCGCCTCCCTCCTCCTCCTCCTTCTCCTCTTCCTTCCTGAGGCAAGACACATGGCCGTACTTAACCATGAGTCGATTTCGCAGCTATCAAGTCAATGCATCAGACCAATTCCTCCTCCTCTTCCTCCTCCTCCTCCTCCTCCTCTGTGTCTTTCTCTTCCTCTTCCTTCGTCTCTTCCTCCTCCTTCGTTTCCTGCTCTTTCGGTATTTCATCTCTCGGGTTTCTCATTCTTTCTTGTGGCTTCTCAATTTTATTATTTTTTTTTACATTTTATTTCGTTTCTGTGATTCCGTCAACGTTATCCGATAAGAAGTTCTCATCTCTCTCTCTCTCTCTCTCTCTCTCTCTCTCTCTCTCTCTCTCTCTCTCTCTCTCTCTCTCTCTCTCACCAACGCAACCTCTAGGTCCTCCTCGTCCTCCTTCTCCTTCTCTTTCTCCTCTTGCTACTGCTGTTGATTGTGCTCCTCCTCCTCCTCCTCCTCCTCCTCCTCCTCCTCCTCTTCCTCCTCCTCCATGCTTGCACCTTCACCTCTACTTAGGCACGTAATGCAACACTGAAATATGAGACCCAAAAACCGGGCCAACAAAAGGAAGATTTACGGTTCGCTTTTTGTAGCCGGCGGAGGGCGGAAGAAAGTTAGGCGAAGGGAAGGTTAATAGGGAGCCGAAAGTTAGCGGCAAGATGATCGAGTCTAAAAGAGGAAGAAAAGATTTGGGAAGAAACTCATGGTACGTATTTCTTTTATCTTCCTTTGTGGTGGATACAAAAAGATAGATAGATAAATAGGTATAAATAGATAGATAGATAGATAGAAAGATAGATAGATAGAGAGAGAGAGAGAGAGAGAGTCAATCATTCTTTTTGATGGCCAATAGTTTCGTTTTTCTTTTTATTTATTTCTATTTTTTTCCAGTGTACGAGGCAGCACTTCTGATGCATGAATAGACGGAATACATAGCAACACACACACATATACACACACACATGGTATTTTTACTCTAGAAACGCTATAGAAATGATTATAATAGTATATGTGTGTGTGTGTGTGTGTGTGTGTGTGTGTGTGTGTGTGTGTGTGTCAGGGTACATACTGGCAGGAAATAATTATACCGAGATGAGAGTACATTCCTCTCTCTCTCTCTCTCTCTCTCTCTCTCTCTCTCTCTCTCTCTCTCTCTCTCTCTCTCTCTCTCTCTCTCTCTCTCTCTCTCTCTCTCTCTCTCCGCTGGTTGATTTGGAGGCAATATTCCTCCAGCAGGGTTCACTTGGAGGTAATTATTCTCTTGGCTGATTATCTCCTCCTAACTTTCCTCCACTAAACTTCCTCCACGCTCTTTCCTTCCAGTCTTATTTCTTTTTTTCCTTCGAGGCTTCCTTTTGCTTATCCATCGCAGACCGACCGAGAATAAACTTCCCTCGGTTACTGGGAACGAAGAAGAAAAGGTTTAGCTCAAAAGAAAGGGGAAGGAGAGGAGGAGGAGAGGGAGGAGGAGGAGGAGCTGGAGGGAGAGGAGGATTACAATAAATTTATATATGGAAATATGGAAAGACAAAATTTAGAGATAACGAGACTGCATGTTTTCGTGTTTTAATCCATTCGTCTATGACCTGCCGACGAGCAAAGAATCTTTTCCCTAGGTTCGCGAACGTTTAATTTAACCCCTTGACTGCGGATTTCCTACAAAGACATCACCAAGATACAGGAACGGAGCAAAAAGTGGCTGCTACAATTCAATGAAGAAAAATGTAAAGTCATGCACCTTGGGAGGGGATATCCAGCACACCAATACCACATGGGAAACACTTCACTATCCACCACAGAGGCAGAGAAAGACCTAGGATTATAAGTTCACCCGGCTACCAGTGAAAGCCAAATCCGTGCCAATCGCAGCGGACGGGTTAATTTGATCAACCTGAAGGAGGCAGGAGCTCCCAACCAGCTCTACGAACAGTTACAATATCTAGGAACCACGTGCAAGATTTTACAGGTGGCAAAGTTGAAGAAAATTGTCAGTTAATCGATCCATTGATTAATCAGCTTAAGGTCTAGATGGTCAGCGTTACGAAAGATTGTAGCAAAGGCTTTACGCGCGCCTCCCGTTTTGTTGTTGACACTATTCGCTGTCTTGAAGCAGAATGAGTATTATAAGAAGAGAGAGTCCCACAACATTCAGCAAGGAAAGGAGTTATGAAAGAAAGAAAGGAGAAAGATGAAAAGGAGGAAGAGGAGAAGGAGGAGAAGGAGGAGGAGGAGGAGGAGGAGGAAAGAAGGAAATATCATATGGATTTCTCTCTCTTTCATGCTGATCACCTTTTTCCTTCCTCCTCTTTCCTCACCAATTCTCCTTCTCTTCCACCACGGCTTCCACCTGCTCCCCCTCTTCCTCTTCCTTCACCACCACCATTTCCTGCTTCCTCCTCCTCCTCCTCTTCCTCCTTCTCCTTCCGCGAAACATATCCAGAGTCTAACTTCTCTTTCAGCTTTCATCCTCTAATGTTACAGGTCCCTTCTCTCCACCCTGCCTGCTCTCTCTCTCTCTCTCTCTCTCTCTCTCTCTCTCTCTCTCTCTCTCTCTCTCTCTCTCTCTCTCTCTCTCTCACTCTCTCTCTCTCTCTCTCTCTCAATCTCTCTCTTCTCTCTCCTCTTAACTTCCACCTGTACTAACTTCTCTCCTCCTTACTCCTCCTTCTCCTCCTCCATTGCCTTCCTTCTTACTCTCCTACAGCACCTTCATCCATAGTCTCCCTATATTAATTCTACTTCATCCATAGACTCCCTTTTACTTCTCCTTCAGCACTTTCATCCATGATCTTCCTTTAATTAAAACCTACATTCATAGTCTCCCTTAACTCTCCTCCTGCACCTTCCTCCATACTCTCCCTTTATTAACTCTACTTCGTCCATGGCCTCAACTTCATCCATATCCCCCCTTTAACTCTCCTCCATCACCTTCATCTCCTCGAATCGCCGTCAGCGTGGGAGGCGGAGGACCAACGCCACAAATCCTGTCATTCATGAACTACACGAAGGGCCAGGCGTGCTGCAAGCCGGTACTTTGGGCTTGTTTATATTCATCACGAAGCCACAGGTCGCGTGTAAGCCCCGGCATCCTGAAGGTAGGTCTCTCAGGTAACGACCAACCCACCTGAGCCCTTGACATTTGTGGAGGTAGGTAAGTACTGGGTGGAGGATGATGCGAGGGAGGGAGGGAGGAAGGGAGGGATAGGTAGGGAGGCACACAGAGAGAGAGAGAGAGAGAGATATGAAATATAAATGAAAACATGACTCCTTCTCTCTAACTTCTCTGTCAATAACGTAATCGGAAGTCCCTCTTGTGCCATCTCTCTCTCTCTCTCTCTCTCTCTCTCTCTCTCTCTCTCTCTCTCTCTCTCTCTCTCTGATCGCTCCTGCCGTGGCGTGTCTCGGGATCGATAGCTTCCAAATCTCAGATAATTACATCAGGAGGCAACATCTGGCCCAGCGCGCGGTGCTGCCCCGGGCGTGTCTCAGGGGCCGGGAGGCTTTGATACTCAGTGGGCGCCAGTTATGAAGGTGTGTGTGGGAGGGGAGGGGGGGAGTGGGGGGGGATCTGAGAGTATGTGGGGGGGAGGGTTATGTGTGTATGGTTGAGGGGGGTCCGTGTGTGTGAGTGTGTGTGGCGGGGGACGGGGGGGAGGCTGTTTGTTTGTGTGTGTATATATGTGTTTCTGTGTGTGTGTGTGTGTGTGTGCGCGCGCGTTATTCCCGTATACAAGAGAAGATGGCGCCACTATAAACACTTGCCTGCGCCATGACGGGCCGGCGCCAAATACCATCTAGGCCCCTCAAGCAAGCCTACCGGCGCTATAGGTTCAGACGTTAAAAAAAAATAAAAATAAAAAAAACTTTACCTCGCAGAACTGAAAGGAAAAATAAACCAAAATAAACCAGAAGAGGATTATGTTGATTCATATTCTTCCGCAGGGTTCAGGAAAACAACCCCATACAACACACCAAACACACACACACACAGACCCCTTGAATACTAAACCAAGGGACAGATTAAAAAGGGAAGAAATAACACATACACTAAAAAATTCCAGCAGTGAAATATGAAGTAAAAGCCGAGGAGGGTGAATAGGTATTTTCAGACATAGACATTTCTGTTGAACCACAAAAAAATACTGGAACATTTTTACGTATCCATCTATTACCACAACCACTACAACCACTACCACTACCACCACCACCACCACCACCACCACCATTACTACCACTACCACTACCACCATCACCACCACCACCACCATGACTACCACTACCACCACCACCATCACCACCCCCACCACCACCACCATGACTACCACCACCACCACCACCACCATTACTACCACTACCACCATCACCACCACCACAACAACGAATACTACTACAACCACCACCACCACCACCACCACCAAGATTACTACTACTACGACCACCAACACCACCACCATTACTACCACTACCACCACCACCACCACCACCACCACCATTACTACCACTACCACCACTACCACTACCACCATGACTACCACTACCACCACCACCACCACCACCATTACTACCACTACCACTACCACCACCACCACCACCACTAGTACTACCACCACCACCACCACCACCACCACCACCAATATCAACCTCCTTACCACACCAATAAAATCATTAGCATTACAACAACGGCCACAAGAACTACCACAACCTCCACAAGTACCTCCATAATCTACTACCACAATCTACTACCACAGCCTCCACAAGTACCACCACAGTATCACCAACAGTATCACAACACCAGTATCAGTTCCACCATCACCACCACTGTCCCCCCACTACTCCCCCCATACCCCTACCACCACCACCACCACTGCCTCCCCCACCACCACCACCACCACCATCACCACCACCAGCTCTTCCATTTCCCGACACACTAGGCGAGACACGCACGCTTCCACCACCCTCGGGAATGGATGAAGTTCCCTTTCTTGCGCGTGTCACCTGCGTCAGCGTCAAAGGTGAGCGTTAACGAGTAACATAATTGAGAACAAACAGGTGTAAATAGAGGTGTGTGTGTGTGTGTGTGTGTGTGTGTGTGTGTGTGTGTGTGTGTGTGTGTGTGTGTGTGTGTGTGTGTGTGTGTGTGTTTCGAATCTCTCCCTTGCACTGCTCTCTCCCTCGTGTCTTCCTACCTCCTCCTCCTCCTTCTCCTCCTCCTCCTTCTCTTCCTCCTCCTCCTCCTCCTGGTGAACACTTGGGGATCGGCAGCAAATGGTTTCCGTTGGACTTGTAATGACCTGTGTGTGTTGTGACTAATTGTGTGCGTGTGTCGTGTGCGTGTGTGTGTGTGTGTGTGTGTGTGTGTGTGTGTGTGTGTGTGTGTGTGTGTGTGTGTGTGCGTAAGCTTAGAAATGGCGCAGTAATCGGAATACTATACAAAATTCATAACATTTGAGAGAGAGAGACGGCTAGCTGGCCAATAGGAGTGGAATTGAAATGCAAATGAAAGTAGAAATGGGAAGACGACTTCTCATGAGACCACGAGGAGGGAAGGAGACAAGAAGGGAAGGAGAGGAGGAGGAGGGAGGGAGGAGGGAAGGAGGTAGGAGAGGAGAGGGAAGGATGGAGCAGACGAGAGGAGGGAGAGAGGACAAGAGTGAAGTAGACAAGAAAGAAAGGAGGGAAGGAGGGAGGAAGAGGAAAGGAAAGGTAGGAGAGAGGAAAGGGAAGGTAAGAGGGAGGAGTGGAGAGAAGGGAGTAAGGAGAGGAGACATGGGAGGGATGACAAGGGAGAGAAGGAAATAATAGAGGAGAGTGAGAGAAAAGGAAGAAGAGTAAAGATGAGAAAAGGAGAGACGAGAGAGGAGAGGAAGGAGGGAGGAAAGGAAGGAAGAAGACAAGAAACGAAGAATGGAAGGAGAAAAGGGAGGGAGAGAGATTAGGAAAGACAGAAGGTAATTTGGTGAGAAGGATAAGAGAAAAAGATAAATGAGAATTCTGATAATATGCATGAAGGAAAGGGTGAGTTGTGGAAAGGACAAGGAGAAATAAAAATGGAGAAAAAAAAACAAGATAAGTCGAGCAGGGAGGAATAAGATAAAGAGAAAGGGAAAAGGGGAAACTGGGAAGACTAATGAACGAAGGAAAGTGGAAAAGAAGTGAGAAAAAGGGAAGCAGGGAAGGAAAAAAGGTAGGTAGGAAAATAAGTAAAGTGGGAAGGTAAAAAAATGGATGAGGGAAGAAGGAAAAATGGATAAAAGAGTAAGGAAGGAAGAGAGAAGGAATGTAGGAAAGATACAATGATGACAGACGGAAAGGGACGAGGAAAAGGAGAGATGGAAAAGAGGGAAGGTCAATATAAAGACAACAAAAGGAAAAGGACCAAGAAAATTAGAAACCGGGAGGAAAGGAGACACCGGCGGAAGTTTGGGACAAGACCCCCCCCCCCACCCACACACACACACACACATACCTCGCCGGACACACGTACCTTAAAACCAAACATAAAACTCACCAGGGAAATCTTCGCATATATATATTCCTGAAATTTAAATGTACTTAGACGCCACGAGCCAACCACAAAGCAGGGACAAAATGGAAAGTAACACACACACACACACACACACACACACACACACACACACACACACACACACACACACACACACACACACACACACAAAATCAAACATGCAGAAAATCAACCCAAATAAATTCATGAATGTAGGCAGCGAGCGCGCATGTACACACCTGAGATTCATTAGGCCAGGAGGGTAAAAAGAAGCAAAAATCCAGATATAAGTGAAAGACGATCTGGAGTGTGCATTCAAATAGGATCCCAGGGCACTCGCTCGGTCCGGATCCTCCTACATAAAGGATTGAGTGGCCGCAGGTTTTGAGGAGTCGATAGACGTGGTATTTTTGGCGCTACGGATTTCTTGCATCATCGTAAAATCTCTAATGCATTTCAGACTATTCGTGTTTTTCCATCTGCGATTTTCAACAGCAAGCTCGACGTATTAAGCATTTTCCTAGTATTTTCTTGTTTATTTTACATGTTTAGCTTATCTTTTATTAGTTCATCCATTTTCTTAAGACCATTCGCATACTTTCAAACTTCTGCGATTTCAAAAACACCAAACATCACGCATTTAACATTTCTCCTTCATTTCCTTAAGCTTTTTCCTCTTATTCTATGTTTAGCTGCTCCTCTATTAATACTTCCTACTTATTTCCATTTATTTCCTCAAGATCATTCGTTTATTTTCAAACTTCTACGATTTCAAAAACACCAAACATCACGCATTGAACATTTTCTCTTCATTTCCTTGTTTCTTTTATAATCATACCTGCTCTTCTATTAGTCCTACCGTTTCCCTAAGTTATCCCATATATATACACTTAGCTCCTGTTCTATTAGTTCTCCCTTACTCATCGGTATATTATGGAAATTTCTGTATCGGGGAAAAAATCAAGTATATCTCCGTCCGAGTGGAAGAAGTGGCCTAAATTCTTTATTATATGGACAGCCGTTTCAGCGGGAATGGGCGGACGGGAAGGAAGGTCGATAGGAGGGAAGGGGGAATGGAGGAGAGGAAGGGAGGGGGGCGAAGGGGGGATGAAATGACCTGTGGGAAGCTGGACGGCGTAAAGGGAGGAAAGGAAAGAGAGATAATTGAAGGAAGGGTGAGGAAGGAAGGAGAAGCGATGGAAGAAGGAGGAAGGAAATGGAGAAATAAGGAGGGAAGAGCAAGGGAAAAAGGAAGGGACGGAAGGAAGGAAGATCGAAGAAGGAGAGAGGAAGGAAGGAGACGCGATGGAAGAAGGAGGAGGAAGGAAATGGGGAAATAAGATGGAAAGAGGAGGACCAAGGGAAGCAGAAATGGAGAAGGAAGAATATTGGAAAAGTGGGCAGGAAGGAGGGGAGGAAAGAGAGGAGGAGGAGGAGGGGAAAAAAGAAGGAAGGGGGAAAATAAGTAAGAGGAAAGCAAAAGGAGTAAGAAGAGTGAAAGAAGGAAGAGGAAGAAATGTAAGAGGAAGAAGAAGGAAAGGAAAAAAAAAGATTAGGTAGGGAAAGAAGGACATAGGAAGACAGAGAAGAAAGGAAGGAATAAGGTAGGAGGAGGAGGAAGAGGGATGAAGGAGAGAAGAAAGAAAGAGTGAGGGGGAGAGGAGAACGGAGGAACTGAAGGGGAAAAGATGAAGGAGAGAGGGAGGAGGAAGAAGAGTAAAGGGGGAAGAGAAGGAGGGAGGGAAGAGGAGGAATAGATGGAGGACGGAAGGAGGAAAGAAGGAGGGAGGAAATATGTAGGAGCGAGGCAGAAGGCATAATGGTTGTAAAGGGAAGGAAGGAAGGAAGGAAGGAGGGAAGAGAGAGACAGGAAGGAGAGGCAGAGGGAATAAGGAAAGTAAAGCGGGAGAAGGAAGGAGGGAGGAGGGGAAGAGGAAGAGAGAAGGAGGAAAGAGGGAGGGATGAGGGGGGGAGGGAATGATTGGCTGGTCGGCTCTTGCTGTGGGTCGTTTGCTAGAGAAGACTCGATTGAGGCATAAATTCGATAAGGTTACCTCCTCCTCCTCCTAGACCTCCCCCCACCTCCTCCTCCTCCTCCTCCTCCGACATCCCCTTTCTCCTCTTAGCTCTCCTAGTTCATCTCTATAATTTATCTAGTCCTCCTTGTCATTCTTATCCTCAATCTTGTCTAAATTTTCCTCGTCTTTTTCCTCCTCTTGAATCTTCTCCTAGTCTGCTTCCTCCTCCTAGTTCATCTCCTCTTCAGCATCTTTATCTAGTACTTCTCTATTTCATCCACATTTTAATTTTTTCTCTTATTCTTCTTTTTTCTCCCAGTTCTTCTTCTTGTCTCCTTTCTCCTTCTACCTCATCTCTTTGGTCTTATAATTCATCTAGTTCATCTCATTTTTATCCTCATCATCAACCTCCTCTTAGTTTTTCTTTTATTCTAGTCCCCTTTTTCCTCTTAGTTTTCTTCTTATTCCTCTTCCTCCTTCTCGTTCATCTCCTCTTCGGCCTTATAATTTATCTAGTCCTCCTATTTTCCATCCTTATCCTCAGCCTCCTCATAATTTACTTATCTTTGTCATTTCCATCTTCATCACAGTTCTTCTCAATTTCCTTTATATTCTGTACTTAATCCTCTTCCCATCTTCCTTCTGCTTTTAACTTTCTCCCTATTCCTTCTTTGACCTTTCTTCCTCATCCTCTTCCTTTTGTCCTTCACTTTTTCATCCTCGTCCTTCACTCAGTCATCCGATTCATCTCTCTCCCTTCTCCCGCTGTTCAGTTTCCCATCATCCTCCATTCATCCATTCCTCCCTCTCTCCTCACCCTTCTCCTCTTCTTCTCCCTCCTCCTCCTCCTCCTCCTCCTCTTCTCCCTGACACGTGCCCTTCGTCCATCCATTAATTTGTATATCCACTTGATTATAAGAGAAAAGCATTCACCACTTAGAGAATCCCATTATATCTCAACGTCGACGGTAGCAAATGGATTTTTCTTTATCGCCGTGAGAGAGAGAGAGAGAGAGAGAGAGAGAGAGAGAGATACAGACGGATACAGACAGAGACAGACAGAGACAGATACAGCCATAGATATACACATAGAGACAGACAGACAGAGAGATTAAAAGGTCATGCTTGCAGCCTGAAAAAATATATATAGACAGAGAAACTGACTGAATGGCTAATTGACTAACTGACGGATGGAAAGAATGATACCGACAGACAGACAGACAGACAGATAACAAAACAGGCAAAAATACTCAGGTTATGCAATCAAAAAGAAAGGCAGACGAGGAAATGATAAAATATTCATAAATGTTAGAGGCAAAACCAGCGATTCAGAAACAACTATATTAAATGCCACAGTGTGTTCCGCCATGCATGAAACGGCTTACTTTGTGCCTCGGGATAAAGTGAACTCTTAATCCGCTATTTTGTTCTTTGCCCTCAGCTCCACAGAACACGGAGGATCATGTGGAGTGCGTGAGTGGCGGAGTATGAAAAGAGCAGATCCTCACAAGGGAAATTTTTAATACGTTATGAAGTTTATGGAGAATTATCTTCCTTTTAGTTGGCTCCGTTACGTCACTGCTTAGACAGCTTGTGGTGGGCGGATGTTGCTGTTTGTAAAGCTTAAGAAGAAAACTTAATATATACCCTAAGCTCTCCAACAGGAAGAAGCAAATTGTGAACATCTATTTTTCCTTGACAAGGGATAGAAAACTGATAAATATATAATAGAATAAATAACATGGATTGTAAATATTCATAACGACGCACGGCTATTACTTTACATGGGACGAATACACTGAATAAGACTGATAGTGGAGAACGATTATGCTGATGATACTACTACTACTACTAATAATAATAATAATAATAAGACGCATGTGTACAAGTCCTTCATATCTCTCTCTCTCTCTCTCTCTCTCTCTCTCTCTCTCTCTCTCTCTCTCTCTCTCTCTCTCTCTCTCTCTCTCTCTCTCTCTCTCTCTCTCTCTCTCTCTCTCTCTCTCTCTCTCTCTCTCAACAATTTCAAAGGCCTTTCAAAACAAACCTCTTCATGTCGTCCATCACGTTGTACTCTAAGCCTCGCGGACCACATAACTCTGCTTGCTCCCCTCAGCCTCTCGATCCCGGCCGCCCTTTACCCCGCTGGAGTCATCGCCGGGAATCACACTAAGCAAACAAGGCCACTTTCGCTACTTTCAGATAATCACATTACCGCGTCCCTCCCTCAGCCCTTAACCCTCTCGTCCTATCTCTCTTTTATGTCTCCCTCTTCCCTCCCCTCCCTATATTTCTCTCCCTGTTCCCTCTTCTCAGCCGCCGTCCCTCTCCCTCTCCCCCCCTCTGACAAGATCACACACTCTTACAACACAACGCTACGTAAATACCATTTGGTCTCGAGTGTTCACAAGAGTAACACAAACCCTCCGCGGCGGTACTCAAGTCTCCCCTCTTTTTGCCTCTCTTCTCCGTTGCTTCCCTCTTTCCCTCCCTTCATCTTCTTGTATTTGATTCTCTTTGTCTACTCTCTGCCTCCAGCCACTCACTGTGCCTACTCTCTTAAGCTCTCCTCGTTCTACTCTTTCTCCTTCTCTGTCTCCTCTTCCTCCACTTCGTTCTCTGTCTCTCCATTTCTCCTTGGCTAAATAAGTTAAGTGAGAGGATGATTATGTCAGATCGTATCAGTGGTGGTGGTGGTAATTTTGGTGGTGGTTGTGGAAGTGAGGAGGGCAGTTGGAGCCGTGGTGGTGTGGTGGTGGGGTTCTTCGTGCTGGTGGTGATGGAGAAACTAGTGCTGGTATTTGTGACTGTGGTGGAATTTCATGGTGGTTGTGGTGGTGGAGGTGGTATAAATATTTGTCGTTGTTTGTGGTTGACGTAGTGGCGGTGGTGGTTGTGGTGATTGAGAAGCTGGTGGTGGCGGTCTTGTTGTTGTTGGTGGTGGAGTTTGTGGTAGCGGTGACGGATAGTTAATGGCTGTGGAGGAAGTTGTGATTCATTGAAGTGATGTTGGTGTTGTTGCTGTTGATGGTGGTGGTGGTGGTGTTGGTTGTGGTAGTGGAGGCAGCTGTTGCAATGGTGGTTATAGTGAAGACAGTCGTGGTGGTTGTGTGGTAGTGGTGGTGATGATGTTGGTAGTGATGGTAGTGGTGGTGGGGGTAGTGATGGTGGTGATGATGATGTTGGTAGTGGTGGTAGTGGTGGTGATGATGTTGGTAGTGGTGGTAGTGGTGGTGATGATGTTGGTAGTGATGGTAGTGGTGGTGGGGGTAGTGATGGTGGTGATGATGATGTTGGTAGTGGTGGTAGTGGTGGTGATGATGTTGGTAGTAGTGGTGGTGGTGGTGGTGATGGAAGTAGTGGTGGTTAAGGATAATCATGTCAAATGGCCGGCGCTCACGAGATGCTTTGCTATTGAGGAAATGCCTCGTTGCCTCCTGAAGACGAGGCTGTTTCTTCCCCTCCCCGCCACACACACACACACACACACACACACACACACAACGTATTTTTCATCTCCGCTCAAGGTCAAGAGGAGTGGTGGCAATATCTTCTTTCCCTCTCATGTTATTAAACTTGGATGTGTTTTCTTTATATTTATTGTGCATTTCGAAACTAAATAAGCTTGCCTCTTTCTCTTACTTCTATTTAGCTTGAGTAACGTAAGACATATCAATAACATAAGGAAACATCGACGTATAATGGAAAGCACTAGAAAAAAATAAATTAAGAGAATCATGCACATGTGAAGCCATATGGAAATACCCGACTTTTTTCGACTGGCTGAGTGAATTTGAAAAAGTTAAAGCACTTTTTCCGCGCGTGTTCCCGGCGTCCGCGGCACCTGTGTGTGGGCGGGAAATGTCACTACTTAATGACTTTTTCACATTTCACCATGTGTTTACGCTCTTCATTTTCACGGCTCATTTCGTACTTATGAAACTCAAATGTGTTAACACTATCACAAAACACTTTTCATAATCGTTTTCGGCTACCTGTGCGCAACGTTTGAACGGTGGGATGCGTCGCGCTATGCAACATTAACCATTTATTCAAAAACACAGCCACTGAATCAAACCAATCACGCCACCATTATCTCTATTGCAAATTCAAAGGATGTATTTTGTAAGCGATATGGTATTACTATCATAAAACACAGTGCTATCGGTAAAGGTGACAGAGTACAAACGCCATAAGCTAATAATCATATCGAGTAGCGGGCTTTTTTTTTTATTATTGTTTCCTTTTTTTGTGTGCCCTTGAGCTGTCTCCTTTGTTGTAAAAAGAAAACAGAAAAAAAAAGTTACAAAAAATCTTAAACCGTGACATATCTAAGATACAGAGAAGAATTTTAAGGATTTAGAGGATAAGGTAGCGTTGAGTAATCGAATTAAATATGGTCCGGCTAACAGTTTTGCTAGTAATTATTTTTTTACAGTGAAGGAAGCAGCTCAAGGGCAAAAATAAATGAAAACGAATAAATATAGTAGAGAAAAGTAATAATAATAATAATGATCATAGCTTTAATTCGCCCAGCGGCATATAAAAAAAAATTGAAAGAGATGGAAAGAGTTACAGATACGCTCTTATTATTATTTTTTTATGGGTCTTGATTTCGATTAATCCATCTCAAGATAAACATGAGACCTCAAATTGTGTCAAATCATTCAAAAGGTGAGACAAATCGATTAAAAAGACAGAAATGCACTCACCTTTAAGCCATCTCCACTACTGAACAGGTAAAGATGGGTTGACGGTCCACAGTATTCAGACTGGGAAACTTACTTCTGAAAAAAAATATATAATCCGTAAATTAAATAAAGTCAGATTAATCAAATGAAAAAAGCAAATGCCACATATATCACTGCCGTCATTCGTAACAAGGCAAAAAGGGATTACAATAGTGAACTTCAACAGCAACGCTAGCAAAAAAATAAATAAGCAAATAAATAAGACCATGGCAGCAAAAAACTCAAACCAAAAAATTACCTAACAAAAAAAATTAATGACGGTCTGAACGATAAGACAATGACACAAGAAGAAAAAAAACAAGATACATACACGATAAACACAAACAAAAACAAGATACATACACGATAAACACAAACAAAAACAATCGGACAACAGCCACACAAGTATAAGGAAGTTAAAACATTAAGGTCGATATTATTAGAGACTTCCGCTTCTCACATCAGTTATTTCTAAAGGTCAAAGAAGGGATCATTCGGGTTCTAATGAGTGTTTCTTTAGGTTCATGGTACAGACGAAGGGTTAGACTACCACCAGGGTCATAAAACTACTCCTGGAAATGCCCCAAACTCCCACGAAAGCCTTGTCAAATATGTGAACTTGTGATACGAAATGTTAAGTAATACGACCCCGAAAACCAAGCCATCGCAGTAGCTCGCACAACACTGCAACAACATAAACAAAAACCAAGAATATAAACTCCAAAATACCCAACTGATATAACGATGACAACAACCCATCAGACTAACAACAAGGCAGCCACACGAGAAGAGAAGCTAGACGATGAAAACCAGCCTCTCAGAGTACCAAAACCGCCCCAACCAACCATAGGACACTCTCAGCGCAGGACAACATCGCTACGACCCACCATCGAGGCTATTCAAAGAAGACCCGCGGAGACTGTCAGCGGGATCTTCTTACTTAGCTGAGTGGACGAGGGGACCCTCTACATCAGCTGTTTCTAGAGCTATATAAGAGGAGGAAGAGGATTTCGCCGAAGGGAGGGATCCGGGATGAAACAGGATACGAACACAGGGACAGACTTCCCCTTCCTCCAAACACAGTCCTCGATCCCACGCTACAGAGGAGGCAGGGAGAGTGTATAAAGGATTGGAGTTTATCCCGTCCCTTTGGATCCGATTGCTTCCCATTCATCACGTTGTTTATGCTTGGCTGGTTTAGTTGTTCGATGTTCCCTTGTTGTTGTCTCGTTAAACTACGTGAAATCGATGCAAAAGGGAAAACTATGAAGTAGTGTAATATAAGACACGACGGATGAAGAAGTTATAATGGAATGAGAATTAACTGAAGAAGAAATAGAGTAGCAAACACATAAAAAAGACTCTAAAATGCACTAATATACACCCACACAAGGGATTAAAAGAAGCGTAGCGAAAATAAAACGAAAATGGCGGCAGATGGAGGAGAAAAAATAAGGAATGAAAAAGCTACACAAAAGATAAATTATGCAAAGCCAGAGAAAAGAAAAACGTAAAATGAGGAAGAGAAGAGACGCATAATGCAGAAGTAAATAGAAAAAGAAAGACGAGGAGGAGGAGGAGGAGGAGGAAGAGGGGGGGGGGGATGAGGAAGGTGGGGGAAGAGGGAGTAGGAGGAGAAGGAAGAGGAGGAGAGAATTGCTTTCCTGTTTTACTTACTCCTTAATTAAACTCCAATTTTTAATACGCTAAAAGTCGCTTGATAATTTCCACGCAGCGGCGGATCAATATACTTTTCCTTTTAACTTCTGATGTGATTTTCTTTACCGGCGTCTGTATTACTTCGGGTCATTCTATTTCTCTCGTTTCTGTGTCATGTTAACCTTCATCCCTTGTTCCTCGATTCCTGAGGTCTTTAAAATTCATTAGACTGCGCATTTTATTTTGATATTTTTTTTGTAAGCTTTGATTCATTATGCTTGGAATTTATTAAGCTTCGACATAATCTTTACTTCCTGGTCAAATGAAGAAGCTCAGAGTCACGGATAATTGCAGACTCTCTCTCTCTCTCTCTCTCTCTCTCTCTCTCTCTCTCTCTCTCTCTCTCTCTCTCTCTCTCTCTCTCTCTTGTAAAGGTCACACTGTTGTCCGTTGTCACTTTTTTTTTACCAAGACGTTTAGGGTGAGGGGAGCGACTGTTTGCCTCGAGATGTGGGTCTGTGTGGCTGTCTGTCTGCGTCTGTTTGTGTTGGAGGTGTGCTGCAGGTGTGGGAGGAGGAGGAGGAGGAGGAGGAGGAGGAGGAGGAGGAGGAGAGAGGAGGAGGGTTTGTATTAGCAAGGGAGAGAGGCGTTGAAGGAAGAACAGTGTATGCGTTGTGACTACGTGTGTGTGTGTGTGTGTGTGTGTGTGTGTGTGTGTGTGTGTGTGTATTTGAGCGCCTCATATACATACATTTTTTTACCTCATTATAAAAAATAGTAAAAAAAGAAAACTTTTTATGGTCGAGCTTTGCGGCGGCGAAGCAATATTGGCCCCGATTACCATGAGAGATTGTTTTGTTCGGCCTGAGAGAGAGAGAGAGAGAGAGAGAGAGAGAGAGAGAGAGAGTATAATTTTAGTAATCGCGGTAGTTTCATTATTTGTGGCACTCATTTTGATGTGAAGTAACCCTCCTTGTCTCTCTCTCTCTCTCTCTCTCTCTCTCTCTCTCTTATTAGCAATTTCATTCATCAGTGGTCTTTAAAATCCTCCACACCTCCGCCCCACCCCATCCCGTCACTCCCTCCAGCTTCCTCCACCTGCCACCTCCTCGCTAATCAGTCACGTCCACTCACCTCAGCACTCGGTAAGAGGGAGAGAAACGCATCCTCTCATCCTTTACACACTCGGGAAAAGACACAAATAGAACTCATTTATCACCGCGGAAAAAAAACAACCGAGCCACTGAGGTTCTTCGTCTGCAGAACCAAGTCTTAGAAATCTCGCGCGAATGAAATGATCTTGCGCGGCTTTCCTGTGTCGCCTGCAATTAGATGTAAGTACGGGATAATCTAACGCTTTTCTCTCTCGCCTCGTCATTTTTCTCGCAGGCGAAGACCGAATGAACGGCGCTCCTTCTGGCCTCTTACGATCAGCGAGATGAGACTAATGAGATAGGAGGAGCAGGTCCGTTCCCTTCGTTCTTAAGTCTTGGCGGAAGGAGAAGAAAGAGAGAAGAGATACAGAGGCAGAGAGAAAAACGCAGAATGCACGAACAGGCGTACATAATACAGAGTGCATTCGAACCTTTCGCAAGGGGCAGAGGGGAGGAGGAAGAGAGTGAGGCAAGGCGGGCAGGCAAGCACTTCCTTCTCTGCCAGACGTACAACCCCAACCTGGCTCCCACTACCTATCCTCCTCCGCCTGTTCCTCCTCCTCCACCTCCTCCTCACTCTGCGGCAGACAACCCTCCCTCCTCGCCAAGTCAGTGTTGAATCGGACGTCGGTGTGGGAGGGAGTGCTCGCGCGTCTCTCTGGCGGACCTCTTGCGGTGTCGGGGTACGCGCGCCGCTCTCTAATTTGTTTCGTGACACGTCCTGAAAGTGGCAATCAGGGTGCACTAACGTTGTTCCTTCCGTGATATAACGAACGTGGAATTGGAGCTCTGGCGGGTTTTTGAGACGCTATGGCCCCGGGACTCTACAGTTTTGTGGACTTGAGTGTCGTGAGTCAAAAGTTTGTCGCCGACTTGAGCGGGAGGCGATAGCGGCCCCGCGACCCAGGCCACCCTCTGCCGGTAAGTGATGCTGCTGGTTGTTGTTGGTGTTGCTGTAGTGGTGGTGAATGGTGGTGACTGTGGTGGTGGTGGTGATTGTGGTGGTGGTGATGTAGATAGTGCTGTTGGTTGTGGTTGTTGATATGTTAGCTGTGTTCTTGTCCGCGGTTTGACGCAGGAAGGAAGCATCTTGCCCGTGAGGCTGAGAATGATTGAATTATTAAAGGTGTTTACTCTGTGTGTGTGTGTGTGTGTGTGTGTGTATCAGAGGCAAAGGGCCGTGCTACTCCCCGCCACAAGGGCAGGTAAGGCCAGGTATCACTCACTCCCCGCCTCGCCTGCCTCCCCGGCGTGGACGTGCACCGCCTCGCCTCCCTCTGCATATTTACTGAACTTTTAAAACCTTAATGGAAAGCGCGTGCGGATTAATTTATTCATATTCAGCTCACTTTCAGCCTTATGCAACAATATTGTTATACGATATATTACTCGCACAATGGAAATATATACATACACAGGTTACTACTCTTCGTATTCCGTTTCCATTCAGCTTCATTTACAGTTCTTCCGTAACAAATTTATAACGTCATGAAAGTAATAACTTGTATCATTTGCATCCAACGGCAAGCGCATAACTCATACATTTACTACGCAATGAAAATAAATACATGTACACGGTCTGAACACGAAGTAAAGTTATTAAATACACATATCCTCTATTTTGTAATCTCATCCGCCTCTCCTCCACTATAATACATAAGTCCTCTAAGATGTATTTCCCACACAATTTATTTACCGAAAGATAGATAATTTTGTGCATGGAAGGAAGTATTTTTGAAGCAGGAACCCATCGTGTTGTGTTACCAGAAAAGTGAAGCATAGCAATAATTCCCCAAAGAAAAAAAAAATAATTGCGTGCCTTTTGTATCTCGGAATAAAAATTGGGGATGAAAAGCGTCCTACTTCATTTTTTTTTTCGGCCGGGAAGGCAAGTTCTATTACATTTACTGATTCACTTGCGTTTTTTCCAGGACGAGATGAAACTGAAAACTGAACATTGCTTCATTTCAGTTGATTACCTTCATCTTGCAACAAAAACGTTCTCTTGTATATTAATGCATCGCGTTTTACTCTCAACGGCGTTTTGTGAGCCTTGCATCTCTCTCTCTCTCTCTCTCTCTCTCTCTCTCTCTCTCTCTCTCTCTCTCTCTCTCTCTCTCTCGCACACGCCCAGGACAAAACAATCCTACGGCAAAACGATGCAACGTTTCGCTCCACATCAGCTGGTATTTAAAACTAACACTTTTGTTTTTCTTTTGCTTTTTTTGGGAGATTCCACCTTTATCCTGATTTTACGAGGAGGGGGCGGGGAGGGGACGCCGATTAATAGGAAGGGGACGAGGAAACGAGCCAGACAGAAAAGTAATGCGAATTTTCTGTAAGTTCCCGTTTGAAACTCTGTACGATATTTGTGAGCAAGTGTAAGTATGTGTACATCAAGTGCGCTCGTGGTGTACACTTTTGGATTACAAAGTTCACATTTATTTCCAGTGATATATTTTTTTTCCTTGATATAACCGGGGACCATTTTTTGGCCGCATATGCAAATCATTCGTACCTAATTGCGGTTTTTTTTTTCTGTCGGAACCTTTGAATTATTTGAATTAATAAATTATTATAATAATAGTGGGAGGCTGCAGGTTCATTACGCGCGTTAAAATATCACAGAGCGGCGCTTCGTTGTGGAGGGAGAAAGTATTGTGTGTGGAGAGAGAGAGAGAGAGAGAGAGAGAGAGAGAGAGAGACGGTCACAAGGACAAACACAAAAAGAGATATAGATGTAAATAGATTTGGAGATTTTTTTTTTTTACATCAAAGGAGACAGCTCAAGGGCACAAAAAAAAAAAACAATGAAAAAAAAAGCCCACTACTTGGTGCACCTAAAAAGATTACAGAGTGACCATAAATATATAGATAAATAAATGGCCAAATAAGAAAATCCTGGAATAAAGCATAATAACCCTGATTCCTGCTGCACACCTTTAACACTTTACACCTTACCTTGCCCACACCTGAGCTGTTACCTGTTGCCCTTCCCCGACCCACCCTCACGCCCACTCTCCACGTCTCCCCACCACCCCGCCTCAGTGTCCTTCCTCTCCTCATCCCTCCTTGCCTCTGATTACTGCTCATCCTTCATCATTTCTTCTCCCTTGCTTCATCTTTCCTTACCTGTGTTTTCCCCTCATCCCTCGTCTTCACTATTAACATTTCTCTTTTCCTCCCTAATTTTTATCCTTCCTCACCTATGTTTCCTCTTCATTCCTCCTCTTTTCCTTTAACATTCCTCTTTATCGTTTATTTTTTCTTTGTCCCTCCTTTTTTATCTCTATCAATCCTCTTTTTTCCTCTTTTTTCGTCCTATTTTACACTTACTTCATTTTGCTATTCATCCTCATAACAACATTCTCTCTCTCTCTCTAGCATTCATCTTTTTCTCTCTTTCTTCATCCAATCTTATACTTACTCCATATTACTATTCATCCTCATAACAACATTCTCTCTCTCTCTCTCTCTCTCTCTCTCTCTCTCTCTCTCTCTCTCTCTCTCTCTCTCTCTCTCTCTCTCTCTCTCTCTCTCTCTCTCTCTCTCTCTCTCTCTCATTACTCCGTCCCATCACCCTCATTTCACCTGTCAACCCTCACGTTCCTCCTCCCTCCTCACGTCACCTCCGCCGCCCCCATTAACACCTTCTACATCCCGTCCGTCAGCGCCTCCCCTTCCTCTCCTTTTTCCGCTCCCCATTACCTTCATACCTGCTCTTACCTCTCATTCCCTCACCTATCTAATTAACCCTCATCAAGGCCATTATCCCATAGCCTTCCCTACGCGTTCCCATACACAGGTAGGGACGTGAAGGGGAAAACAATAGCATTAGCGTGTGATTATGGGCGTTGCAGTGACTAATAAGGACCAACCTCTACTTAGATAGGGATTATAATGCAGGTTTTGTCTATAATGAAGTCATGTCGGTGCTGAGTCGATATTTAACCCTTCAAACTTTTTTTTTCTATCATATATTATTGTGTCCTGTTCTAGCAATGTTTTTTTTTTTCCCTGCCTTGTTTTTTTTTCTTCTTTTTCGTCTTTTGCTCTTTCTCCAATTGCCTTCCTCTGTTTCATCTGATTCAACTTTTTTTTTTTCTCTTTCTTCCTCTTTCATCGTTATTTTTTTTAGTTTATTTTCCTTTTGTTTCTTCGATTTTTCTTTATCGCTTGACTAAACCGTTTTGCGTTGTGTCAGTTTTATTTAATTTCGGAAAACCCAAAAAAACTGAGTGCATGAGTGTGTGTATGAGTGAGTGAGTGAGTGAGTGCGTACGTAAATGAGTGAGGGAGTGAGTGTGTGGGAGGGAGTGAGTGAGTGTGTGGGAGTGAGTGAGTGTGAGTGAGTGAGTGAGTGAGTGTGTGGGAGTGAGTGAATGAGTGAGTGTGTGAGTGAGTGAGTGAGTGAGTGAGTGTGTGTGAGTGAGTGAGTGAGTGTGTGGGAGTGAGTGAATGAGTGAGTGTGTGAGTGAGTGAGTGTGTGGGAGTGAGTGAATGAGTGTGTGGGAGTGAGTGAATGAGTGAGTGTGTGGGAGTGAGTGAATGAGTGAGTGTGTGAGTGAGTGAGTGAGTGAGTGAGTGTGGGAGTGAGTGTGTGAGTGAGTGAGTGAGTGAGTGTGTGAGTGTGTGGGTGGCTGTTGCTTTCCAGTCCGAGTGGTACGCAGCTTTTTTCCTTTTTCTGCTTGTTAAGTCGCGGGAATTTTCTTGTGCTCTTGTGTTGCTTTACTCCAGAGGTTCTATTTTCAGTCTTGCAATGTCTTTCCTTTTCCGCCTCATTTCTTCTTTTTCGTCTCCTGTTTGTTTGTGTTTTCTTCTTATTTCGCATTCTTCTGCTTTTTTCCAGCTGTTTTTCTATTTCTTTTCTTCTTTCTCCTCCTATTATATATGTTTTTTCTTTTATACTCTTTTTATTTCTTCTCTTCTCTTCATCTGCGGAATTCATATAGACTAACTCCATTTTTTCTTTATGATGCTGAATTTTCCTTTTCATTTTCTCCATCTTCTTCACCAGCTACATCCACTTCCATTTCATTAGGTCATATTCCTTCTTTTCTGCTCTTAATCAACAACAGAAATTACACATAGCGTTTAATTTCCCTTCATGCTTCTGCTTTAACCTCCTCACCTTGATGTTCTACACCGACCACTTCCACTTGCATTTTCTTATCAGGGTCAGTAAACGGGAGAATCTTATGACCTGCACGGTAGTATGTCCAGCAGGAGGCAGCCTCGTGCACTCTTATGGCAGGGTGCCTTCAAGGAGCAAGGGCGGGGCGTGGAATCCAACACTCTCTTAACTTTTTGTCTCGTTAATGGTCAGTCTCGGAACCCGATCCTGAGCCTGCCAGAGTCCAGCTTGTCGAGACTGGCACGAAAGGCTGCGTGGAATGTTGAATGAATGGTGTGAGTGTGTGTGTGTGTGTGTGTGTGTGTGTGTGTGTGTGTGTGTGTGTGTGTGTGTGTGTGGAAAAAGAGAGGGATGCTAAAGGTAAAGGGGAGGAAAGAGAAGTAAACATAGAAAAAGAGGAATAAGGGAATAGAGAAAAAAAGGGCTGAGGAGTAAACAGGAAAGGAGGACTGTGTGTGTGTGTGTGTGTGTGTGTGTGTGTGTGTGTGTGTGTGTGTGTGTGTGTGTGTGTGTGTTCGATATTATTTCTTTTCCGTCTTCTTTCATCCTCTTATTATCATTATCATCATTATTATTGTTATTATCGTCATCAACAGCATCATCCTCGTCCGTTTATTACAGGTATTATTTGAGCGTTTTAAATTCCGTTGATGAAGTAATAAAAAAAGTCCATGTAGTCTGCTTCATTTTTTTTTACCTCTGAGCAAAATTAATGTGATCCGTCAGGGGAATAAAAAGAAAAAAAAAGAAAAAAACTCCCCGCTTCAAAAGGCTAATTAGGAAATGATGGGACGAAATATTATGCTGCAAAACATTTACGAAAGCACCAAATATAAAAAGAAATATTAAAACCGGAAGAAGAAAAAATAATGAAAGCAGAAACTCAATAAAAACAAGTAAATTAGATGCTTTTATAACTTCCCGAACTTAATGCTTTTACCAAACTCTCTCTCTCTCTCTCTCTCTCTCTCTCTCTCTCTCTCTCTCTCTCTCTCTCGGTATATAATAAAGTAATAAAAAAAGAAAGATACGGTCACAAGCCTATTTTACTTGTCCCTGATTTTCCTATTAATAAACATTTTCCCAGGACTGAATTTTCGCTGAGGTCATTTTGGGTCTTTTTTTTTTTTCCTGTCGTGTTTTTTTTTTTTTACCTTATTTTATCATTTCTTCTGCAACTTTTCTTTTTTATTGTGTATCTGTGGTCTCTCTCTCTCTCTCTCTCTCTCTCTCTCTCTCTCTCTCTCTCTCTCTCTCTCTCTCTCTCTCTCTCTCTCTCTCTGTGTGTGTGTGTGTGTGTGTTTTAGAGAGAGAGAGAGAGAGAGAGAGAGAGAGAGAGAGAGAGAGAGAGAGAGAAATGGTGCTGCCGAATAAATTAATAATGCTTTTGCAAAATTCTCTCTCTCTCTCTCTCTCTCTCTCTCTCTCTCTCTCTCTCTCTCAACCTGAAAGTATAAAATTATATATAAAAAAATCTCTTCTATACTCATTAAAGGCAGAAGGCAGAGCAGAAAAATGCGAAAAAGAAGCAAGAAAAAGTAAAAAAAATATCAAAGGTATGTCAGAGAAAAGGAAAAGGAATCGAGAAAAAATATAGAAACACGAGGGAAAATTGGATCCGCTTAAGAGCATGAAAAGTTACGAGTTATGTTGTGAAATAAAGGCGAGGTGAAGGTTATGGAATTGAGGAAAATGTTTATATAGTTTATGGACTTATAATAATAATAATAATAAGAAGAAGAAAAAGAAGAAGAAGAAGAAGAAGTAGAAGAAAAATAAGAGTAAGAATAAGAAGAACCAGAAGAAGAAAGGGAAGAAGAAGAACAAGAACAAGAAGAACAAGAACAAGAAGAAGAGCGAGAGAGAAAAAAAGAAAGAACACCCTAATTTTTTTCATTATTTTTTTTATGTCCTTGAACTGTCTCTTTTGCTGTAAAAAAAAAAAAAGCTAAAACAACAATGAATACAACAACGAATCACACAAACGAAAATCAACATAAAAAAAACAATCCCAAGCCATGTTTCCGATCCCCTAATAACAATAACAACAATAACAACAAAATAAACAGCAAATTTCAAAACATTCGTATCGTCCGTCATATTGGATAACATTTCATTTTCAGGATGGCCGCCTTTATTCATTTATGTAGTCACTTTATTTCGGGTCCGTATCGAAAGAGAGGCAGATCAAGCCCATGCAGGAAGGGGTTATGGTCTAGCGCGGGCCACTTCCAAACCGTTTTCTTTACTCTCTGGAAGCACGCGTAGTCTACCCTTGAAACAGAGATAGCTTATTCCTCATGACCGCCATAACTCATTTTTCTAGTCAGTTTTTTGATCAGGTATTCGCCAGCATCCAGTCATTTCAATTTATCCGCCATTATCCAGTCAGTTCAATTTATTAGCCAGCATCCAGTCATTTCAATTTATCCGCCATTATCCAGTCAGTTCAATTTATTCGCCATTATCCAGTCAGTTCAATTTATTCGCCAGCATCCAGTCAGTTTTAAGATTTATTCGCCATCATCCAGTCAGTTTTAACATATATTCGCTATCAGTTAAGTCAGTTTTTATTAGTGTTTTCCCAGAAGTTACCCAGTTTCAGATGTGGCAAAGATATTCTCGTGTGGATTTGGTGACCGTATATCAATCCTATTATAAGTTATTTCGGTAACGCACAGACAGACACATACACAGACATACGCACTTTAACACACTGACGCTCTTTGGCGATAATAAAAACAACACTTCATGATAAAAGACAAAGAACTACACAATCAGATACAAAAATACGGTTCCATCACTCTCTTTACTCTTTTTCGGGGGCTTAAATCCGCCTCGCCTGCCGTGAACTCTTTAAGCGCCGCAATAACACGGATCAATGATGGGATTCTCCTTTTTAATATATTTTTCATTCACCGCAGCTATTTCAAAACGCGGTGTTGGACTCGCTCCCAAAACCCGACCAAACAGCAGAACACGACCCCCCCTCCCTTACACACACACACACACACACACACACACACACACACACACGCACACGCACACACCCATTCGGAGCGCCGGGTAAAAACACACTCCTTTCACAAGCTTTCGATGAGTGGGTGGCGTAACTCCATTAATGGGTGACCGCAGGAAAGCAAAAATGTACCATCCACTTCCTCCCACTCGGATTTTTTTAAACTGAACGCGAAACACATGAGACTTTTGCCCCTGCCTCTGCTTTTACCTCTCCTCCTCCTCCTCCTCCTCCTGCTCCTTTCCACTCCCCCTCCTGCTTCTCCTCCGCTTCCTACGTCTCATTACTGCTTTGGGAGATGACAGCAATGAGTACGAGAGATGAAGAATAGAAGGGGAAGGGCGGAAGAAGTGACGATAAAATGAAAAAGATTTACAGGAAGGGGAAGCACGGAGAGTAGGGAAAGAGTGAGTAGCATCGTAATAAGGAGGAGGAGGAGGAGGAGGAGGAGGAGGAGGAGGGAGGGGCGTAACGCGAGGAGGAAGAATGCGAGGGGAACGTGAGGTAAGGTGACAGCGAGGGAAAAGGGGAAAAATACGGAAATTACGGGGAGAGGAATGGAAGATGATAGCGAGATGAGAGAGAGAGAGAGAGAGAGACTGACTGACTGACTAATACAAGCACGAACATGGCTTAACAAAAATACAATCGTAGGCAGAGACAGGTAGACAAACAGACAAACAGACAGATAAACAGAAAATCAGACAAGATAACAGATACAGACCGACCGATTGACAAAAAAAAAAAAATATTGGTTTAAATAAATTTCATTGGACATTTTACTTTCTGAATAACAAGTCAGGCCACAAATTATCGAATAAATACTGCACAAATGCGCGCGCAGAGGCCCACACATTCCCCTTACCCCCCCTAACACACACACACACACACACACACACACACACACACACACACACACATTATCTTTCCATCTGTATTTAAAGTTAATCTGAATGCATTGATAGAAAAATAAAGAACTGAGACCCTAGTAATTCGCCGCTTTCCCGGTAAAAGAAGTGGGTCACGGCAGAGCACGAAAAATAAATGGAACCAGTTTGTTGCACGGCTTTGGCCTTGAATAAAAGAAAAGATTAAAGGTCGCATTTTAAAACATTTCGCCTCCCAAGTTCACATATTTGACAAAGCTTTCTGAGGAGTTGTGGGCATTTCCAGGAGTAGTTTTAAGACCCTGGTGGTAGTTTGACTCTTCTTCTGTACCGTGAACCTCAAGAAACACTCATTAGACCACGATTGATCCCCACTTTGGCCTTTGAATATGGTTGATGTGAGAACCGAAAGTGTCTTGTAGTACCCCCTATAAGCCATGATTCCCACGTTACCAAAATGGAGTCTCCTTGCTTGTCTTCACTTGGTCAGGGATACTCAAACGATTAGGAGTCTGTAAGAGGCTAATCAGTCCAGTATGGCATCCTGAGAAGCACTAATACGCCATCTACCATCCGATTCATGAACTTATTTAAACTCTGAAGCTTCCTCATGTTAGCTCCAACTATATTGATTTGGCTGTAGCTACGATTTTTTTCTTTTTTTGCAGCGGAAGTAGCTCAAAGGCAAAACATAAAAAAAGGCCCGCTATGCACTACTGCTGCAAAGAAAATGAAATTAAAAGCCCAAAAAAGAGAAGGTCACTTTTTTTCAGCTATACTAAACTTTATATAATCCACCTTTTAATTTTCCCCCCTTTAATGGACCTCAATTTACCTCACATATTCTCATTACTGCAGGTTCTGATATTCTTCTAAGAGCGAGTACCTCATAAATAGCTACTTCATCAATATCTCCTTTGTCATTCCCTTTAATCGACTTCAAACTCTCAATGAAGTCCCGGTGAAGTCTTTCCTTGTTCTTCATCTCCGTTTTCGTTCTTCTTTTACTGTTCATCTTTTTCTTCTTCTTCTTCTTCTCCTTCCTTTTCCTCTTCTTTTTCCTCTTCTTCTTTTTCTCCTTCTTCTTTTTCTCCTTTTTCTCCTTCGTCTTTTTTCATCTGCTTCTTCGTCTTCGTCTTCTCATTCTACTCCTTCTCCATCATTTTTGTCTTTGTCTTCTTCTTCTTCTTCTTCTTCTTCGTCTTCTTCAACACATTATACTTCCTCGCGGCTTGACACCGAGAGTTTGAACAAGAATAAGAAGAAAAATCTAACCTATGAAGCGATCCAAAGCGATATAGGTCACGAGCAGAAGAAGAGAAAGAAGAAGGAGACGAAGAAGACGAAGACAAAGAAGAAGAAGAAGAGTAAGGAATCTAAATGAGTAAAAGGAGGAGGAGGAGGAGGAGGAGGAGATGTGAGAATTAGAAGAAGACGAAGAACAAGAACAAGAAGGCGAAAACGAAAGCGAAGACGAAGAAGACGAAGCAGAAAAAGATGAGGAGGAGGAAAAGAATGTTAAGGGTCATACATTTCCCTCACCCACGCGTTCCTCGCCTCCTGATCCTCCCTCTCCGCGGCCTTGCTTCCCGAATCTCTTTAAATGCACTAAAAATACGCATCCGACCTGACTCCAAGCAAGGAAAAGCGAGAGACAAACAGACGTAGGCTTGCTCCACACACACACACACACACACACACACACACACACACACACACACACACACACACAATTGACTTTTGGGAACTGGAACGCTATTTAATTAACCCCTTTAACTCTTACTTTTCTCCAACTCCATCTCTTCTTTTTCCTCCTCCTCCTCCTCTTCCTCTTCTTTCTTCTTTCCTCCTCCATTTCCTCTTCCTCTACAGCTTCACTCCTTACACACACACAGAGTTTCTCTCTCTCTCTCTCTCTCTCTCTCTCTCTCTCTCTCTCTCTCTCTCTCTCTCTCTCTCTCTCTCTCTCTCTCTCTCTCTCTCTCTCTCTCCTCCTCCTACTTCTTCCTCCTCCTCCTTTCACTCATTCAGATTCGTTGCTCTTCTTCATCTTTTTCTTCTTCTTCTTCTTCTTCTTCTTCTTCTTCTTCTTCTTCTTCTTCTTCTTCCTTCTCCTTACACTCATTTATATTCCTTGCCCTTCTTGTTCTCGTTCTTGTTTCTTGTTCTTCTTTTCCTCCTCCTCCTCCTCCTCCTCCTCCTCCTTCTCCTCCTCCTTTTCCTCCTCCTCCTCCTCTTCCTCCTCCTCCTCCTTATTCTAGACTCTGACGTAGGAGTTTACAGACAGATATTTCTACAGCATGATCTGCCCAGCGGGAAACGATGACATGCTCTTCAATTTGAACTAAAACAACGAGAGAGAGAGAGAGAGAGAGAGAGAGAGAGAGAGAGAGAGAGAGAGAGAGAGAGAGAGTTTACATGGAATGTCTTGCCCATTTGGTTTTAAAAGAAAGACTTATATTCCTTACATGAATGGATGAAAAGCGAGGACACACACACACACACACACACGGTAGAAAGGGAGAAAAAAAGCAAAAAAAAAAAATTAGGACGTTTCTACATAAATATTCCACCGCCACGTTCTCTCCAGCAATTAGAAGAGTAAACATCCCTACCTTCCCTCCTCTCTCCTCCTCCCTCCTTCTCTCCCCTCCCTCCTTTCCTCCTTCTCCCCTACTAAAAGAGGAAGCGAAAGGAGACAAAAATTCTTCTTCAAATCGTTTTTTAGGTCTTGTAGTCACTTTTAGGTCCTGTTGACGTGGAAGAAGAGGGGGGAGGAAGGGAGGCAGGGGAGATGAGTAAGTATGGAAGGTGTGGGAGCATAAGATAGAGAGAGGATAAGGGAGAGTTGGGAAGAGTAGCTTAAGTTTGATTTGATGCGTGACACGGTATGACAATGTTGCGTTCGTGTTTCTTTCCTTATGTGTGTGTGTGTGTGTGTGTGTGTGTGTGTGTGTGTGTGTGTGTGTGTGTGTGTGTGTGTGTGTGTGTGTGTGTGTGTGTGTGTGTGGGGGGGTTAAGAGACTGTGTATAAAGATAATATATGAAGATAATGTGTAATAATATACTGTAGACGTAATATATAAGATAATGTAGAGCACTTAATTTGGCCTTTTGCTCGTACTAAAAATAAATCTACTACTTCTACAACTACTACTACTATTAAACCTACGATAATAGTATGCTTCTGATGCTGGCGGTAATAGTGTTGTTCCTCGCCACCATCTCCGACAACATAAAACAAAGACACTTCACATGGCGCAGCACCGAAGGACAAACTACAAGGCCGAACTCGAGGCTGTAAAGTCTTGTGAGGCCGCGTTATTACTGCTCAGCGGACGCGGCGGACCTGATCCAAAATAACCGTAAATTGGACCCCCGAACCTTCCCTTCCCGTGACTGGATTCCGTGGACTTATACCTGCCTCACCCCTCCCCCCCCTTCCTCCGCCGCCTCGCTACCTCCAGCCCCCTTTCTCCCCCCACACAAGGTCAGGGTACGGGCGCCCTTTAATGGCCCTGGACGCCGGTCGGCCACTTATCTGAACACATTCTTAGTAAGGTTGCTGTCCCCGATTCCTTCCTCGGCATCCAATATTTTTAGGTTTTCTTTTTCTTGCTTATATTACTATGCGGTTCTTGGTGTGCTTTGTGTGTGTGTGTGTGTGTGTGTTACTGTCAATATTGTGATTACATAACCTCACAAACCATAATCTTCACTTTATTGCAGAATATATTTTTTTCGAGCACACACACACACACACACACACACACACACACACACGAGCACGCGTACAAGATGTTTAAAGATTCGGACTCCAGAAAATTATAACTTCTTGGAATTCGAAGCACCGAGCCCTCGAGCCTAAAGTAGCCAGACCAGTCACTAGGATCTAACGCCCCCCTCCCCCCCTTGCCCCCCTTATTCCAGGTGTACCTCGTTTCTCTTTTTCTCTCCTCCTTGGCTCACTTTTGTCTTCGTTACCGTTCTGCTGCATCTCTCTCTCTCTCTCTCTCTCTCTCTCTCTCTCTCTCTCTCTCTCTCTCTCTCTCTCTCTCTCTCTCTCTCTCTCTCTCTCTCTCTCTCTTCTCGTATCTTCTCTTCCCTTTCCTTTCCCTCTCCCCCCTTCCCTGCCCTTCCCTTCCCTTTTTTTCTTTCTAAAACACACACACACACACACACACACACACACACACACACACACACACACACACAATTTCGCACGAATCAACAACGCTCGGAAAACTCGCCCGTCGGGAGTTCAAACCATCATCCAGATCAGCCCGAGATTAATCATGCACGACGGTTTAAATTATTTTCCCCAACATGAATCCCACATGCGGGCCCAATGTATGCACGGAATTCAACTTGGCTATACATTCAGCACTTTTAATTCCAATAAACACACTGCTTAACAGATTACGTATATAGAAACGCCTTTTTTTATACCGATATGGATTTCAAGTAATTTAATTGGATTGGGTTTTTTATTTTATGAACGTAGATTCAACACGTGTAAGCAAATATAAGGAAACAAACTCCACTATATTTATAACCGCCAAAGAGACAGCTCAAAGGGGAAAAATATGAAAAAAGTTCTTTATGACTAAGTTTCAAAATAAATATAAAGTTGAGGTATACCAAGAAACAATAGCACTAGTCTTAAGAGCTATGGAGAGTTTTAATAGTGTGGGAAGAGAAAGGAGAGGAAAAAAATAATAAAATGAGAACAAAAAGTTGAAGCAGTAGAGGTATAACAAGAAACAATAGCACTCGTCTTTAAGAGAGTGCTACGGAGGGTTGGAGGGGTGTGGGGAAAGTAGGAAATGGGAAAAAAAGAAAAGGAAAAAAAGTTGAAGAAGCAAAAAAACAATAGCACTCGTCTTAAGAGAGTGGAGGGTTGAATTCATGTAGGAAAAAAGGAAAGGAAAACAAGGAGTAGAGATTGAATTCGTGTAGGAAAAAAGGAAAGGAAAAAAAGGAAATAAAGTTGAAGAAGCAGTAGTAGTATAGCAAAAAAACAATAGCACTCGTCTTAAGAGAGTGGAGGGTTGAATTCATGTAGGAAAAAAGGAAAGAAAACAAGGAGAGTAGAGATTGAATTCGTGTAGGAAAAAAGGAAAGGAAAACAAGGAGAGTAGAGGTTGAATTCGTGTAGGAAAAAAGGAAAGGAAAACAAGGAGAGTAGAGGTTGAATTCGTGTAGGAAAAAAGGAAAGGAAAACAAGGAGAGTAGAGGTTGAATTCGTGTAGGAAAAAAGGAAAGGAAAACAAGGAGAGTTGAGATTGAATTCGTGTAGGAAAAAAGGAAAGGAAAACAAGGAGAGTAGAGGTTGAATTCGTGTAGGAAAAAAGGAAAGGAAAACAAGGAGAGTAGAGGTTGAATTCGTGTAGGAAAAAAGGAAAGGAAAACAAGGAGAGTAGAGGTTAAATTCGTGTAGGAAAAAAAGGAAAGGAAAAAAAGGAAATAAAGTTGAAGAGGCAGTAGTAGTATAGCAAAAAAACAATAGCACTCGTCTTAAGGAGAATTGGAACAAGGTGGGAAAAGAAGGAAAACGGAAAAAAAAGGAAAATGGAAAAAAAAAGATGAAGAAGTAGTCGTGTTCCCAGCGGAGCACAATAGGTCCTTCCCATTTCTTGAGTTCGTAGCTTGAAAGAACGTTCCTGGAAAAACACTCCCTCACCCCCCCCCCCCCCTCCCCACGCCCTCCCTCCCACCACACACCACTCGCCTCATCTGCTTCCACCCTCCCCCCTTCCCCTCCCCTTCGCATTTCTATTTCCGTTCACTTATTTTCGAGTACAACGATAAATTTGAAATATTTCGAGGTAAGTTTAATTGAATCTGTCTCAGGAGGCACAAATTTCGAGACTCAAGTTCTGCAATTAATTCTAGTTTAGACTGGAAATGTCCTGACGGGTGTAAATTCTTCTTCCCGTTTTCCTCCTCGCAGAAAACTGGAGTGTGGGCGCGCGGGCAGGGCGAACTCTCTTAAAACGGGCGATAACACGATGATGGCGGGGATTATGAGAGCTCTTGTGGATTGTTGAGGAAGGGACGAGAGGTATGAAGGAAAAAATAAGTAAAGGAAAAGGTTCAAATATGACACCGAGAAAAAAAAATATTATGCAACGAAAAAATAACAATCAGGAATCCAGAATCAAAGTCTTACACGTTTCTTTACTTGTTTTATCAGCTGGTCGTTGAACTTATTTGCATTATTACCTGTGTACTCAAGTTGTGTGTGAGGATAAATGTATCGGGAAGGAAAATGAAGTGTCTTGTATATTATATAGTTTAAAGTTGAGGTACTGATGACGGCGAACGTGGTAGTGGTGATGGTGGTGGTGGAAGCTGTAGTGAGATAGCGTTGGTGATGGTGGAGGTGTTGTTAGTGGTGTTGCGGGTGATGGTGATGGCTAAAGTTGAGGTATTGATGGTGGTGGAAGTTGTGGACGTGGTAGTGGTGGTGATGGTGGCTATGGTGGAGATGGTGAGGAGATTGCGTTTGTGGACACGGTGGTGGTGATAATGTTGGTGGTGGGGATGACGGTGGTGATAAAAGTGGTGGTGGTGGTGGTGGTGGTGGTGTTGGTCCATAAAGAGGCAAGGTGATGGAGGTGTAAGAAGATTATTTTTTTCGTTCTGGATGTTTTAGTGCTAACGTGGAGATGGGTACACAGATAATATTAAAAAAGAACTAAGCGGCTTATATCAGGGGAAAAAAAAGATGAAGTCCACATTAAAACTGAAGAGGATGAGGACGAGGAAAAGGAGGAGTAGAGAAAAGAGAGGAAAGAGGGAGAGGATAATGATGATAATGATGAGGCTGAGACGGTGATGATTATAACTTTGAGGAGGAGAAGAAAGGGAAGGATGATAGGAAGGGGGAAAATAGAAGAATGAGGACGAGGAGGACAGGGACGAGAAGGGCGAGAAGAATAAGAAGGACGAGGAGGATGAGGAGGTCGAGGAGGAGGAGGACGAAGACGAGGAGGAGGAAGAGTATAAAAACCGCACCCCTTTATATCAGTCCGCTGTTGCCTTCCTTAATATTTCATCGTCTAGGAATAAATTGTGATCAAAAGTCGAGGCCATTATGGAGGAAAACATTGGAGAGAGAGAGAGAGAGAGAGAGAGAGAGAGAGAGAGAGAGAGAGAGAGAGAGAGAGAGAGAGAGAGAGAGAGAGAGAGAGAGTATAGGAAAAAAGGAAAAGAAAACGAAAGAAAAATAAGATAGAATGGAAGTTAGATAGATAAATAGGTAGACAGGTAGAGAAGTAGATAGAAAGGTAGGTAAAGAGAGAGAGATAATGAAGAATGATGGAGTATAATTGGGATATTGATTCTACCTATCAACACACAATTTAGTTCATGGGTTTAAAATGAAAGGTTACCGAGACAAAGTAAGCCGTTCGTTATCTAAAATTTAACCTGTAATTTAACCTGTAATTTATTTCAACTTCATTCTGCTCCATCGGTTTCACGGGATTATTGAGAGAAATGAAACCGCTCTACATATAAAGCTCAACTCAATTTGCCGTACATTACAATTTGTTTATTTTTCTTCGATTATCTTTCATTAATAATTGCTTCGTTTGTGGATTTACGCAGCCTTCCTTCTACTCTATTTCCTCTTTCTCCGACGTTTATGCTTTTTACCGAGAGAAATCCAAACTGTTCTTTACCTAAACCTTAAGCGATTGGCCATTTCTTTCATTTTTTTTTTCATTTCCTTGATTGTGTTTCGTTAATAATTGATTCATTTTACGCTTAGGCAGCCTTCCTTCTCCTTTATTTCCTCTTTTCTTCGACTTTTAAGCTATTCTGGAAGGGAGTGAGAGAAATCAAACTATTCTTTACCTAAACCTTAAGCGACTGGCCATTTCTTTCAATTATTTTCACTTCCTTGATTTTGTTTCGTTTATAATTGTTTCATTTTACACTTAGGCAGTCTTTCTTCTCCTCTATTTCCCCTTTTCTTCGACTTTTAAGCTATACTGGAAGGGAGTATCAAGAGATCTCTGGACCTAATTTGGGAGTTTATTTTTCTCTACTTTTTTTACTATTTTTTGTCCCCAGACCAGGAGGAGGATGTTCCAGGCTTTTTCTCGATTTTTCGTCTCCGGAATCCTGCTTTTTTCCCGCTACAATTAAGGCATGACACACGAGCTGCCTTCTCTCCGTCCCTACCATGAAAAGGAGATTTTTTTCTTCTTTTACAGCAAAGGAGACAGTTCAAGGGCGTAAAAAAAAAAAAAAACAATAATGAAAAAAAAGCCCGCTACTTACTGCTCCTGAATAGAGTATTGAGGAGTGGCCAAAAAGAGAGGTCACTTTCGGGAGGAGAGGTGTCCTGATACCCACGGTGGGCGGAGAGGCTTTCCAAACTGCCTACTTTCAATTCTTTTCCTATAAGTTTACGGCCCTACAAAAGACATTAAAGGCTATAAGTCAGTCCACAACCAGGCATCTTGTAAACTTATGTAAACCGTCTCCTTTACGTCGTCTCCCGGGCGTTACGAGTTGGTGGTTTATGGGGTTTTGGTTCGTGGTTTAAGACTTGATACCTTTCCCAACGTGCGTCATATGGGTTCGAATCGCCTTATCCACCCCCAACCCCACACCAACCCCACCCCGGCTCGTCACGTCCAATTTATAACGTCTGTGACCCACCTTGACCGCCGTGTCCCGAAAATTCAGTAACAGGTAATGAATCAGAGTCAAATTAATGTAGTATTCAAAGATATTAGGGAGAAAAATATATTGGTTACTTATTTATATTGCTAGTGGACGTGGCTGATACCCTCTCCAACCCTTCCCTCCCCTTTTGAGACCCTTCCCCTCCCCTCCCCTTCCTTCATCAAATCTCCCCTCCCCTCCCCTACAATGATCCCTCCTCCCCCCTTCCATCCTAAGATCCCTTTGCATATCCTTCCTTACCAAGACCACTCCCCTCTTCTCCCCTTCCCTCCCCTACCCTGCCTTCCTCTCCCCTCCTCTCCCCTACCCCTTCCTACTAAGACCCCTTCCCTTCCTTCCCCTTCCCTAACCAATCCTTCCCTCCGCTTCCCCACCCCTTCCCTCCCTTCCCCTTCCCTAACACACCCTTCCCTCCTCTATCCTTCCCACCCTCTTCCCTACCCCTTCCCTCCCTCCCCTTCCTCTTCCCATATCCTTCCTTACTAAGACCCCTCCCCTCCCCTTCCCTAACGTACCCTTCTCTCCTCTTCCCATATCCTTCCCTACTAAGACCTCTCCCCTCCCCTCTTCTCTCCCCTCCCTGCCATGACCTCTCCCCTCCCTCCCCCTACCAAGAGCCAGCAATCACGTGCATCAAAGGGTAGGGGTGTCGGGGCCGGTCTTCACTTGAGCGTCATTTTCACGGATTGTCATGCGTAAGGAAAGTGGTGGTGGTGGTGGAGGTGGTAATTACAGGCTGGTGGTGATGGTGGTGGTGGTGGTGGTAGTAGTAGTAGTAGTAGTAGTAGTAGTAGTAGTAGTAGTAAAATAGTTATTGAAATAGCAGAAGTAATAGAAAAAATACATTGTTATTGCTTTCAGTTTTAATTAATCTTTTCCTGCTCCTCTATACCGATTACTACTACTACTACTACTACTACTACTACTACTACTACTACTACTACTACTACTTCTATTACTAACAATACAACTACTATGACTAATATTGCTCCTACTCGTAGTCCTCCTCCTCCTCCTCCTCCTCCTCCTCCTCGTACTACTACTACTACTACTACTACTACTACTACTGCAAAATTTAATACTGTTTCTATCACCACCATCAACAACAACAACAACAACACCGCCAGTTAAGCCACCACCCCGAAACAGCTACCAAGTCCATTTCCTCGGAGATATCACCCGTCTGTCTCTATGTCTGTCTGTGTCTCGCTTTCTCCCTCCTGGTTGACGTAACAGAAAAACAACAAAAAGAATAATAGGGCGAATGAGGCTTATCCCCGACAGGCCCAAAGTGACACCAGACATGACAGGTTGACCGAAATAAATCCAGTTACTATCGTCAGTTCTCTTTTGCTATCGATCCCTTCCCTCCCTTCGCTCGGGCCCGGCTGATGTTATTGGTTGTGTAGTGTGGTGGTGGTGGTGGTGGGAAAGGTATAGTGGTGATGGTAGGGGAGTGGTGGTAGCCGGAGTGATGTTATTGGTTGTGAAGGTAATGGTGATGATGGCGGTGGTGGTGGTGATGGTAGTGGTGGTGGAAGGTGTTACAGTGGTCGTGGTGGTGGTGGTGGTGGAGGTGTTTTTTTTTAATGTTTTTGGTATACTGTTGTTATTTGTGATGGTGGTGAAAGTAGTGATGATTGTGGTGATTATATTAGTGACCGTGAGTGGAAGTTGTTAGTGACTGTGATGATGGTGTTGAAATGCTGCTGGAGGAAGCGATGTCAAATTAATGTAGTATTCAAAGATATTAGGGAGAAAAATATAGTAAAATAGTTATGGAAATAGCAAAAGTAATAGAAAAAATACATTGTTAATTGCTATCACTTTTAATTATTTTTTTCCTGCTCCTCTATACCGATTACTACTACTACTACAACTACTACTACTACCCGACACTATGTATAAAATAACTGAAGGATTTAACAGCATACGAGGATAACACCACCATAACATAGAGACATTAGAACCCCCTTTCCCTTCCCTCCCCCTTTCGTCTCCCACTGCAAATAAAAAAAACAATGGCAAGGAAAAGACAGATGACCACCAGCAAACAACACAGTACCAACAACACTAACAATAGCAACAAACAACAACGGACTAAACAACAGCAGCAACAGCAGCCCTCCCTCGTCCGCCTTTCACGTCGCCTCCCGCACCCTACAGATATATGTCCCGGCACAACACGATGGGGAATTTATGGCTAAAAAAAACACGCCCTGAATGTCCATCGAAAGGTAAAAACGAAAGCGTATATCATTGGGGGACAGCGTTTCGTTCACACCGATTTATCGCCGAAGTTATGAAGCACAGGTAGGCGGGCTGGAAATGAGGGGTCGTCGTGTTCGCAGGTGTGAGTAAACAGGTGTCCAGGTAAACCCGTAAATGCCCTCTTGGAAAATGTGAGACTTCGCGGAAATTGAAAGGCTTTTGGTTTTTCTTAGCATTACTTAGAGAGAGAGAGAGAGAGAGAGAGAGAGAGAGAGAGAGAGAGAGAGAGAGAGAGAGAGAGAGAGAGAGAGAGAGAGAGAGAGAGAGAATAAAGGAAAAAGGAAAAGAAAACAAAGAAAAAGCAAGAGATAGAAAGGTAGATAATTAGATATAGGTAGATAAATACAGAGAGAGAGAGAGAGAGAATACGAACGATACCGCGAAAAAGCAGCTCACGAAGGAAAAAAAAAAAAGAATTCCGGGACAGCATCAAAGAGTGAAGGTCAGCGTAATTCATGAGGTGGCCCGCGCTGCAAGAGGCTGTCAGGGGAGGGGGGGGGATAAAGAGAAGCAGGCGATTCCAAGAGTTCCTGAGCCTTGCATTACGTCTTTAAAGGAGGGATATTTCTAAGCTTTCCGAAAAATAACTCCTTTCGTGACCGAACTAACCAGGAAAAGCTACATTACTCCTTCGAGACTTTATGTTTGTTTGCTGCTGAATAGGAGAGACCCAATCGCGTTTCCGGGTAGCATGTTGTCGCTCCGTGAATAAAGCATTAGTCGGGAGGTCACTGGAGCGCTGGGTGGCCGAGGCATGGCTAGACTAGAGAGCGTTTTCACGTCTCGCCTCCTCAGTTCGCATGTTTTAAAAGCCTCTCGTAGGAGTTGCTGGGATTTTCACGAACTGTTTTATGATCCTTCTTTTTCCTTTACAACAAGGGAGGCAGCTCAAGGGCAAGAAACAAATACAGGGACAGAAAAGGACCACTAAACGCTGCCCCAGTGAAAAAGAAAACAAAGCGACAGGCCAAAAGAAAGTCAAGGTGTAACATTAGCGTATGAGCTGTATGACTATTGCATTAGGTGTGAGGTGAGCCAGACAGAGGATTACGAAGTGTGTTACGAGCCAAAGAGACAAATTAGCAGATGTGTAGAAAATCAGACAGGTGTAAGACGAGTGCTGCAGATGTGTGGTGAATCAGAGAGGTATAGGATCAGTGTGTCAGGTGTGAGAGATCAATTACGGGTGAAGAGGTGTGACAGTTTTCATAGTGAACGGAAAACTCATCCATGAATACCCCGTGAATCTTCTCTGTGGCCTTGGGAAACAGTTGTAGAGGGAGCCAGAGACGTTTAAGAATAAGGGGCAGTGTGACAGGTGCGTGATGTTCCGAGAGTTTATTTTTAACATATTTTACCTATTTTTGTGTCCCCAGAAAAGGAGTAGGATATTGCATGCTTTTATCTCTGTTGTTAGTCTTTGGAGTTTGCCTTTTTCCGCTATAAATAAGGTCTAACGTACGAGCTGCCTACCATGAAAAGAGACAACGCCAGCGAGTGACCTCAAGCACGTCAGAATCCCATAGGACACGTGTATTAGATATCAAGATTAAGTAAAGGTGACGAGAAGCATCGACATTTCTCTCCCGTGGCTGAGTGAAGGAAAAAACAAACCTTCAAACATAAAAGCCAATCATGCAAATAAAAATTATGTGGTTCTTTTAGACGGTGAAATGAGACAGTCCGTGGAAGGGTTATATATAAAACATGGAGGAAAAAATGCCAGGAGTATATTCAATTTTGTGGACGGATCAAAATAATTCCTTGAAAAAAAATTGTTGTATATATTAAAAGGTCAGAGGTGCTTTCAAATGCGCTTAAATAAATAATAAAAAAAAGTAAAGACGGAGAAAGGAGGAAATGCAAGAGAAAGATGACTGTGGCGAAGAACTTAAAACAAAAATAAAAACAATCATCCAAAGTTTAAATTACTATTCTTTAACCTCGGATACAATCAAAACTAGTTACATAAATAATTTCACACATATCAAATCATTAAAGTGCACAAATAAACAAACCCATGCACTTCCAAGAGCTAAAAAAAATAACAAACACATCAGGAAACATCTCTTAACAATTACAATATTTCCTCGCCGTGGTATTGACGCTCTCCTCCATATTTTGCAGGCACGCCCGTCCTCCGCCTCCTCCTCCGTGCGCTAGAGAGATAAAGAGGAGCAGGAGGAGTATCTTACCCGCGTCCTCGTGCATCCCCGGAGCGAGAAGTGGTGACAGTTGAAGCACAGAGATGAGAAAAGACAAAGTGAAGTATTAAAAGGAAATATTAATAGGCCAACCTGAACCAGTTTCCCAAGATCAAGAGTTATGAAAAAAATGGAGAAAATAAACGAGTAAATTAAATAACACGAAAGAGTCCAAGAAAACAGCAAGTAATCAAATATACACACAAGTCCTAAGGTCATAAAAATAAAGCAATCATAAAACAACCACGAACTCAAGTTAAGTGAATATCAAACTTAAGCTTTCGGAAGCCCACGCCCACGCCCACGCCTCTATCACTACACGCCCGCACACGCCCGCTCTCAAGATGCAAGTCCGAGGCTGGATATGATTGATGTCGTCTCCACACCTTTCGCCATAGAAAATTATGCACAGGTAAGACAGAGGAAAGGGAGAGAGAACGAGTGTGATGAGGAGGACTGGGAGGCTGGGAGGCTGGGGAACAGAAAGAGGAGTGAAGAGGGAAGGGGAAGGAAGGAGCACGCGAGGAAAAAACAGGAAGCGGAAGGAAAGGAAGAGTGAAACAGGAAGAGACCAGTGGGGGACTTGGAGAGAGAGAGAGAGAGAGAGAGAGAGAGAGAGAGAGAGAGAGAGAGAGAGAGAGAGAGAGAGAGAGAGAGAGAGAGAGAAGGAAAGACACGTAAAAGACTGCATGTGTTGGTAATATCATGCAAGGAAGAAGCAAAACACACACACACACACACACACACACACACACACACACACACACACACACACACACACACACAGAATCTCCCTCCCACCCCCACCCACACCCACACAGCCCTCTCCCCCCAAAAATACACCCCCCCCTCCCCATACAAACACCCCCCCCCCCCCCACACACCCACCAACCCCCCCCCCCCCCCTTTCCAACCCCCCCACAGACAAGGAGAGGCCGCAACAACCAACCAATCAAAGAAGAGATGCTAACGAGGGCAGGCGAGCAGGGGAGGGGGGACTCTACTTTTGTGTGAGTGAGTTACTTCGGCATAGCATTAGCGAGCCTCGGCCGCCGCTTGATGAGTCGCCCGCTGCACCGCCGGCATATTGGGGCCTTAAGTCACGAGGGAGAGGCTGCTATAGGGTGCTTCCGGGATGTTCTGCCTTGTCTTTCTTTACTCTTTAATCCTCCTCTTCCTCTTCTTCCTCTTAGTTGTCTTTCTCCTCTTAGTCATTCCAACGTGCTTATCTTCCTTCGTTTTCTTTCTTCCTCTTCCTTCTAACTACTCTTACTTCTCTCTCTCTCTTCCTTCTCCTCTTTCTCCTCCTCTTCCTCATATTCCCTCTTCTACTCTTCCTTTTCCTCTGTATCTTCTCTCCTTCCATCCTCCTCTTCTTCCTCTTCCCTCTTCTACGCTTCCTTGTCCTCTTTGTCTTTCTTCTTCTTCTAATCCTTTCCACAGGGTCTTCCTCCTCTTCTTTTCCTTCTTCTACTCTTCCTTCTCCCCGTCATCTTCCTTTTCAAACTCCTCCTCCTCCTCCTCTTTTGATCTTTGCCCCATTTCTTCCTCCTCCTCCTCCTCGTTATTGTCTTCACTATTTTTCTGCCTTTCTTGATCTTCTTCGTCCGTGTTCTTCTTTCTTATTCTTTATTTTTTGTTTCTCTTTCAACTCTTCCTCCTCTACTTCCTTTCGTCCTCCTCCTTCCCTTCTCCTCCCCCACATCTTCTCTTTATAATTGTTTCTTTACCCTCTTTGAATCTCTTACTGTTTTTCTTTTGTCTTCATTCTTCTTCTTCTTCTTCTTCTTCTTCTTCTCACCATCTCCCAAATTCCTTCTCATTATAATATCGCTTACTTGTCCTTCTTTCTCCTTTTCGCTTTATATACTTTCCATTTATTCTCTCTTTTCTCCTCTCTCTTATTTCCTTTCTTTATCCACCTGATGTTTTCTCCTTCTTCCACGCTATTATTTTCGTCATTTCAGTCTTCTCTATTTCCTCTCTTCCTCTCTTCGTAATCTTTCGCCTCCGTTCTCCTGTTAAGTGAGTTTTCTCCCATCTCTTTCTCCATGTTCTTTTACTTCGAGTTTTATTGCTTTTCTTTCGCAGCTTTTTCCTCTTCCTCCTCTTCCTCCTCATCCTCGTCTTTTGTTCTCTTTCTTCTCTTTCTATCCTTCATCCTCCTCCTCCTCCACCTCGTTCTCCACATTCTTTTTCTTCTTGTTTTATTGCTTTTCTTTCTCTTCCTCCTCCTCTTCTTCGTCTTCTGATATCCTTCTTCTCTTACCATCTTTCCTCCTCCTCCTCCTCCTCTTCCTTGTTCTTATTCTCCTTGTCCTCCTTCAGTTCTTTCTTCCTCTGCCTCTCCGCCTCTCCTCCACCGCTTGTTTCTGTGACATATTTCAAAATTCGCATCCCTCTGTCTCTCTCCCGCCGCGAAGGAACACACATCCCTCCCCGCCTCGCCGCTGCACCGACTCACGACTCTTATGCCCAGTAACTCATACCTCGCCTCGCCTCTCCCGTTCCCCGTGACCACCCGCTGACTCCCTCCTTCCCTCCCTCCCCAACCGTGTTATTGCAGCGACTCAAACAGCAAAAAGCGCAAGGGAATTTGGGTTATGATAATGAGAAAGTGAATCGTGGCGGAAAAAAACAAATTCGAGCACCGGTGAGCGCTCTCTTTTGGGGCGCGTTTTAAGAATATTTTGCCTTGCTTTTGTTTCGGCGAATGATACTTTTTTTTTTTTAGCCACTTGTGATGTCTTTTTTTTCTTTTTACCTTCATACGTGCATTCATGTGTGTGTGTGTGTGTGTGTGTGTGTGTGTGTGTGTGTGTGTGTGTGTGTGTGACGGGGAAACTTGTGATGAAAAACTATATGTAGACCTGTGAACGTAAAGATCGTACATTGATAGAAGGAAATAGTTAACATAGAGCAACACATACGGAAACACACTCTAATAATTACCAGACAGGCATATAATGAATAAAGCAATAAATACAATGACTACACATAGGTGACGGGGTAGGATGGGAAGCAGGAATATATGAGGACTCGTGACTGTATATAGATAGAAATACATAAATAGGTAACATAAAACAACACAAACGGGAACATGAACAAAATAAACAGACCAATAACTACAGATGACAACGCATAAATAGTACCTGAATAGAATCTGACAGAAAATCAACAGACGGACATCGATCGAGCAGTGACAATGGGAAGAGAAATCGATATAAGAAATAGACAGACAAGAAAAAAGACAAAATATCAGGACGGAGAACAGAGGCAGAGAGGATATTGACAGACTGACACATATGAAAAGAGAAACTGACATTGATCGAACAGTGATAATTGAAATAGAAATCGATTTAAGAGATAGATAGCCAAGAAAAAGACAAAATATCAGAGGCAGAGAAAAAAATTGACAGACTGACACATATGAAAAGAGAACCTGACAAAAAAGACAGACATAATTGCAGCGACATAATATCAGGAAAGAAGGACAGAGGCAAAGGGAAGAGTGACAGACTGACAAAAAAGAAATTAAGAGAAACAATAAAAACAGACAAACAAGTGCAGAAACATCAAAACAGGAAAACGGCAGAGGGGAAATTGACAGACTGACAGAAATGAAGAAACATGATATTAGGAAAGAGTGAGAGACAGGAGAGAAAATTGACAGATTGAGATAAATGAAAAGATAAAATGAAAAAACAGACAGACAAACAGGAGAGCAGAAACCTAATATTGGGAGAGAAGAAAAGAGGTAGAGGGGAAATTGATAGACTGACGGAAATAAAGAGAAAAAACAAAAAAAAGTGCAGAAACGTGATATTAAGAAAGGACAGAGACAGAGAGGAAATTGACAGACTAAAAAAAGAAAAAAAAAACAGACAAACAGAAGTGGAGAAGCATAGTATCAGAAAAGAAGGAAAGAGGCAGCAAGGAAAATGACAGACTGGCAGAGAGAAAGGACACCCAAAATGAAGCCCCAACGGAGAAAAAAACAAAACAGACGAACAGAAAGTGGCCGAAATAAAACACAGAGAGAGACAACCCACTCTGATTCCAACCCATTCTGATTCCAACCCACTCTGATTCCAACCCACTCTGACTCCAACCCACTCTGATTCCAACCCACTCTGATTCCAACCCACTCTGATTCTAACCCACTCTGACTCCAACCCACTCTGATTCCAACCCACTGATTCCAGCCCACTCTGATTCCAACCCACTCTGACGCCAACCCACTCTGATTCCAGCCCACTCAGATTCCAACCCACTCTGACTCCAACCCACTCAGATTCCAACCCACTCAGATTCCAACCCACTCAGATCCCAACCCACTCTGATTCCAACCCACTGTGATTCCAACCCACTCTGATTCCAACCCACTCTGATTCCAACCCACTCTGATTCCAACCCACTGTGATTCCAACCCACTGTGATTCCAACCCACTCTGATTCCAACCCACTCTGACGCCAACCCACTCTGACGCCAACCCACTCTTGACTCCAACCCACTCAGATTCCAACCCACTCAGATTCCAACCCACTCTGATTCCAACCCACTCAGATTCCAACCCACTCTGATTCCAACCCACTCTGATTCCAACCCACTGTGATTCCAACCCACAGTGATTCCAACCCACTCTGATTCCAACCCACTCTGACGCCAACCCACTCTGACTCCAACCCACTCAGATTCCAACCCACTCTGATTCCAACCCACTCTGATTCCAACCCACTCTGATTCCAACCCACTCTGATTCCAGCCCACTGATTCCAACCCACTCTGACTCCAACCCACTCTGATTCCAACCCACTGTGACTCCAACCCACTCAGATTCCAACCCACTCTGATTCCAACCCACTGTGACTCCAACCCACTCAGATTCCAACCCACTCTGATTCCAACCCACTGTGACTCCAACCCACTCAGATTCCAACCCACTCTGATTCCAACCCACTGTGACTCCAACCCACTCTGATTCCAACCCACTCTGATTCCAACCCACTGTGACTCCAACCCACTCTGAGCCACCAGACGCAGGGAGAAAGAAAACGAAGACAGAGACAAAGACTGAGCCCGAGCAACCGAGTCCACTAACAAGCTGGCGTCATATGGGAATAAAAACCTTACATACTTCGCGTCCGTGGAAAGTTTTCTCTCGTCTCTTCCCTCCCCTCGCCCTCCCATCTCTTCTCCCATCTCCATTTTGTCCCTCCTTCTTCCCCTCCCTCCCTCTCTTTTTAGATCCCTCACGTCTCTATCTTCCTCCCTCCCACCCCCACACACCTTTCCCTCCCTCCCTGCCTTTCCTCTACCTGGTTCCCTTCTTTTCCCATACCTTATCTTTTCTTCCTTCTTTCCCTCCCTTCCTTTTCAAATTTTTGTCCCTCTCCCTTACCTTTTCTTCCCCTTCCTATTCCTCCTTACATCACATCCCTTCTATTCCCCTCCTTTCGGTTTATCTACTCGCCTTTCCTCCCTTCTACCTTGTTTCCTCCTTACCAATACCTTTCTTTTTCCTCCCATCCCACTCCCTTTCTTTATCTTCCCATACTTTCTTTCCTATTCCTCACCTCTCCCCTTCCTCCTCACATCCCATCCCTCCCATCCCTCTCCGTTCCCTTCCCCGCCCTCCCCCTACCCTCCTCACGTTCACACACAGACGAAACAAAAAACTTATCCTTCCTTTGTCCTCTCAGTTTCCCCCCGGTGGTTGGCCGGGCCCGGGGGAGCACACGCGAAGGACACACTGTGGGCGGGGGAAAAGTTTTGTCCTCCCTCATTTCTAGGTGATGCGAGTCTGTTGTGTTGTGGTAATAGGCGAAATGTGATGCTTGGGTGGTGGCGGTGGTGTGTGGGGGAGTGGAGAATTATGAACTGGGAAGGGAGGAAATGTATGGGAGGGGAGAAAACAAGGTAGAGGGAGGGAGAGCGAGTCGAGATAGGGAGAGGAGAGATAGGAGGGATGGGATGTAAGGAGGAAGATAAGAAGTGAGACATATAGGAAGGGGAAGCATGAGAGGGGAAGTATGGTAAGATGAGGAAAGGGGGAGGGATGTAAATATGAAAAAGGAAACGAGAGAACGGGTGGAAGAGTAGAGATAGGGAAAAGTGAGGGATAGGAGGGATGGGATGTAAGGAGGTAGATGAGAAGTGAGACATATAGGAAGGGGAAGCATGAGAGGGGAAGTATGGTAAAATGAGAAAAGGTTGAGGGATGTAAATATGAAAAAGGAAACGAGGGAATTTTGGAAGAGTAGAGAAAGTATGGGAGAGGGGGAAACAAGGTGTGTGTGCGTGCGCGTGTGTGTATAGATAAGATTTCTTCATATTTTAATCACAGGGATGGACTACTTAGAGGGTACTTTTAAGGTGTAAGTCCGCTACTTCGAGGAGGGGACGGCGCTGGCTGGCTGGCTGGCGTGAGGTGATGGAGACTAATAACCCAGCAATGGTTTAATCAAGGAACGTTGCCGGAATTATACGTTCTCGGGCGAATGCAAGTCCCGTTCAGATAATAATTTAATTAGCTGAGGGAATGTATGATTAACTCGCGCTGAAGATATTAATTTGCTTTTTTTTTTTGGTGTGTGTGTATATGCAAATGATAAAACTGGCAACGCAGACGAGATAGTTTCTATTATAATATTTTAAATAATGAAACTGATTATCAATATTCAGGGAACGATGAGTTTTAATTCGCCTCAGTCCACTAATAAGGAGATTCACGCGTGATCTTAACTCGCTTCATTTTATATTAAAGGATGAGTAAAAATACACACACACACACACACACACACACACACACACACACACACACACACACACACACACACACACACACATACTTCCTCCTCCTCCTCCTCCTCCTTCTCGCATCATTATCATCATCATCATCATCACCACCACCACCATAGTGTCAGCAGCCTCCTCCCTTTCTCACCTCGACAAACAATAACAAACTGCATTAGGTAATTCTTTTTTCTGTCCCCTGAAATTCGTGCCTCGGCGCCTCCCCTCCCCGGCAGCCCCCGGAGAGAGAGAACAATAGGCGCCGCCTCTCGAAAACTCCTCCAGACGTTACTTGGCACACTAATTAAGGGGAGACGTGCGTAAGGGAGCGCGGCGTCCCCAGGGAAGCTGCGGGGGGGGGGGGGATGAAGAAAGGGGGAGGGAAGCTGCGGGAGGGGAGAGGAGGAAGTGGGAGGGAAGCTGCAGGGTGGGGGGGGGGGGTGGATGTAGGCAAGAAAGGTAGATGTATACGAGTAAAGCAAAAAATGGAATGAAATTAATTATATAAAGGAGAAGGTACTCATGTATTTGTGGCGACGTCAAGGAAGGATAAAAAGTACAAAAAATATTAAAGACGGCCGAGACAAATTAAGACACTGGGGTAATTTACTTTATGTTGAGGAAGCAAAGAAGGACAAAAGGCAAAAAAGGTAGACGTTGAAGAACAGATATGAAAAGAAACGAGAGCTATGAAAAGAACAGGTCGCCAAGCATTCTCCGAGACGCCGAGGAAGGAAAGAATGAAGATGCAGATTTAATGAATGACGGAAGGAGGAAGATGCAGATAAATGAATGAAAAAAGTATAAAACAAGTAAAAAAAACAAAAACAGAAAACGTAGGGAAGAGAGGACAATTAATTCTAGATATATTAGTGTAAAATTAAAGGAAAGGTATATTGGATTTAGTTATAATGGCTAAAGTAAGATTCAAATAAATGTGGAAGAGGAAAATACATTGAAGAGTGGAAAATTACATGGCAGTAGTATATTTGTTGAAAGGTAAAGATATACAGAGAAGGAAATTTAATAAGGGATAGACAGAGATATGGTTGGGAATGTTTAGAAAAGGAAGATAATTGAAGAAGAAGAGAAGAAAAGGCCATATAAGCGTTTGTGGTATAACTAAAGAACATTGAAATAATAGAGTTGGTAAAGGATGGAATGTAGTCATATATTTTTTTTACAGCAAAGGAAACAGCTGAAGGACAAAAAAAATACTAATGAAAAAAAGCCCGCTGAAAAAAAAGCCAGCTAGACAAGAAAAAAAAAAACAAGGTCATTGAGAGATTCGCCAGTCAAGGAGAGATAAAACAACGAGGCAGGATTAATAAAAGTGATCAGAAGCATAAATTAAAAGATGATTAAGTAGGCGTGATTCGTTATTATTTTTTTTCTGAAGTGAATCTGGAAAAAAAAAATAATGTAGTTCAGGATTTACTCGCCTGTGTTTTTTGCTAATTACGCAGTCTAATTATTCTAATGACCCGGCTCTCGTTTGTGAAATGTTTCGAAGACTAATATTATAATTTGGGCGAGGTTATAATCAATTTAATGCTAATGATCGTAAAAATATAAACGCCCACTGATTCAGAGTGATTGTGTTAGTTCATAGTGAGTGGGAGAGCGTACAAAGACATACGAATCACAATCATCATCATCATCATCATCATCATCATCATACAAAATCATCACCACATAAGCAGTCACTATCATCACCACTACAACAAACCACCAACAAACCAACCATCACCACTACTACCACCACCTCTGACACCACTTCCATCACATAACCATCGCCTCCATCACCACTACAACCACCACCACCACTACCATCACCATCTTATCACCACTAAAACCACTAGCATCACCACAACCAACCAACCATCACCACCACAACCACCACCACCAACACCACACACAAACCGCTATACCATTACCATCACCACTTATACCCAACCACCACCACTACCATCACCACCATCACCACTACTTAACCTTCAAATAGACGGGTCGAGGAAGTCTGGTGATCCGTTTTTTTTTTTTTTTTTTTTTTCGGTGTTGCTCCTTAGACCACTTTATTGAATTTAGGGCGAGTTGATGGTCCATAAAGACGCGGCAAGGACACTAGAGAGAGAGAGAGAGAGAGAGAGAGAGAGAGAGAGAGAGAGAGAGAGGGGGGGGAGGGGGAGAGGGAGAAACAAACAAAAAAAAGCGACAACATTGACCAGCGGCAGACACACCATAGGTCACTCTGGTTCAACAACACACACACACACACACACACACACACACACGCGCGCGTAATCCGCCCCCTCGTAAGCCCGTGAACGGATGCCGGCTCTTAATGTTGTGAGGTAGGCGCCGCGGAGTCTCGTGTGGCGAGGAGTGATTAGGTCCCTTCAAGACGCATCGTAAAGAGACAACCGAGGAAGTCATGGGTCGCCGAGGAAGAGGAAGGAGGATAAGGAGGCTAAGAAAGAAAGGTAGATATGTAGTAAAGAATAATATATACAAGAGGAAGGAAAGAAGAAGGCAATAAAGGAAGTAGATAAGTTAATTAAAATGTAGATAAAGTAAAAATATTAAAGGACAATATTAAACAGGAGAAAGAGGCAAAGAAAGAAAGGTGGATAGGTAGTATAGGATAATATTATACAAGAGAAAGAAAAGGAGAAGGAGGCAAGGATAATATTGTAGAAGAGAAGGATAAAGAGACAGCAGAGAAGGTTCATGGGTTACGGGAAATGAAAGAAGGGGTCAGAGAAGGAACGATACAGAGGATAATATTATACAAGAGATCATCATACAAGAGGAGAATTTTATCGTAACGAGACAGCAAAGAAGGTTCATGGGTCGCGGGGAACGGAAGAGGCAGAAGAAGAGGGAAAAGTCAGCAGAGAAGATACATACATTAAAACGAGAACAAGGAAGTTAGGAAGATATACAAGGAGGGAGGAAGGGGTGATAAATGTGGGGAGATAGGTACATAATTAGGACAGAGGGAAGGCGAGTGTGGGATTTGGACCGATGTCAGCGATAAGGTGGAGGTAAAGGGGGATTAGGTAGAAGATAAGACTCAAAAGAAGAGACGGTTAATGAAATAAAGAAATAGGAAGTGAAGAAAAGGTACAGACATGTTAGAAGATATAAAAAAGACTAAAGAACAGGTGTAAGAGGAAGAAATAACGGAAAAAGAGATAGGGATTATTGATTGCCGTACATGAAAGGAAGAGAGGGAGATAAGAAAGTAAAAGATAATATAGAGGAGGTAATAGAGGATTAGTACATGCGCAAAATGAAGATAAGGAAATACCAAAGGAGACTTACAGCATTCATATGTCGTCTGAATGTTGAGTGAGAGGAAAACAATGAAAAAAAGATAGATTTGAGGAATATATAAAAGAGTTTGAAATATGATAAAGAATAAGAGGAAAACAAGAAACAAAAGGGAGACATGACGAATATATTAAAGTAGAGGCAGAAATACGATAAAGAAAGTGTAGATTAAGAAGATAAGAGAGAAAATATAGACATGAGAAATACACAAGAAGCAGAATTACAATAAAACATAATAAGTAAAGGAGAATAAGCGGACACATAAAAACGAGAACAAGGAAGTTAGGAAGATATACGAGGAGAGAGGAAAGGGTGATAAATGCAAGAGATAGGTACAGAAATAGGACAAAGGGGAGGCGAGTGTGGGATTTGGACTGATGTCAACGATAAGATGGAGGTAAAGGGGGATTAGATAGAAGATAAGACTCAAAAGGAGAGGCACTTAAACGAGAAGGATGAGGAAGACGAGGAAGAAAAAGCGGTAGAGGTAAGTTAAAAATAGGAGGTTATACAAGAGAGAAGGAAGGAAGATTAGAAAGAGGAGGAAGAAGAGGAGAAGGTAAAGAGAAAGTAGATAATTATAGGAGACAACAAAAGAGGATAGTTAAAGGCGAAGAAGGATCAGGAAGAGGAAGATAAAGAAGGGAAGGTATTTAAACGTAACGGATGAGGAAAAAGGATAAAGAGAAGAAGAGAAAAACGAAGAGGAAGATAAAGAGGAGTAGAAAAAAGAGGAAAGGTAGTTAAAAGTGAAGGATGAGAAACAGAAGGATAAGGAAAATGATATAAACAAGGAGAGACATTTACGAGAAGATGTATAAGAGGAGGATAAGAAGAAGAAGATAAAGGAGAAGAGACACTAATTAAACGAGAAGAACGAGAAGGAGGAAGATAAAGAGAAGATACGGTACTCAAACCAGAAGAAGGAGGAAGAAGAGGAGGATAAAACAGGAAGAGGAGGAGGAGGAGGAGGCATAAGATGAGAGGCAGTTATAGGACATGGCTAGGGAGGGGAAGGTGTGATTTGGGACCATATAAAACTGGGAGCATCGTCGTATTAACACTATCCCGCTGAGAGGAGCCATTTCGTCCGGCCTCCGAGTACAACTGACTAAGACTGTTCCTGACTGATGCTGACTCCTAGTGCTGACTGGTGGTGACTCTTGTTTACTGATGACAGATGCAACGCGACAGGGGACGGTACGTGACTTGAGAAAAACAAAGGACTTAAGAGAAGAGAGGAGGAGGAGGAGGAGGAAGAGGAAGATAAAGAGGAGATAAAGGAGAGAAGGTTTTTAAGTGTAAAGGATGAGGAAAAGGATGAAGAGAAGGAGAGAAAAATGAGGAAGAGGAAGAGGAAAGAAAGAAAAGGAAGAAGACAAGGACAAGAGGGAGATTTAAAAGGAAGAGGAGGAAGAGTAGAATGAGGAATAAAAGGAAGAAGACAAAGGGAACAAGCAAGAACGAGAATAAGAGGAAAAAGAAAAGGAAGAAAAAAAAGCAAATAAAAAAATAAGATATGGTGCCAACGGGAAATACCGACTCATAAAAAAACATGATTCTAAGAAACTACGGCATTAAAAAGTCAGAAATGTCTAAACCAGCGCCTTGACTACTACTACTACCACTCCTCCTCCTCCTCCTCCTCCTCCTACTACTACTACTACTACTACTACTACTACTACTACCACTCCTCCTCCTCCTCCTCCTCCTCTTCAAATTTGCTCTAAAAATCAGAGTCATGATTCCAGCCTTCACCTGGAAAGCACGTATGTCAATCAGAGAGAGAGAGAGAGAGAGAGAGAGAGAGAGAGAGAGAGATAACGTTATTTTATTTGCACTCTCTCTCTCTAATTATTATTATTATTATTATTATTATTATTATTATTATTATTATTATTATTGTGGAGTAAACACATCAATTTCTGAAACCAACTTTTTACAAGATAATAAATTTTAAAGCCTTCATTATTTTTTCTCTTGATTAAACACACACATCATTATATCTACATTACACATCATCATCATCATCTTCACCATCATCATCATCATCATCAACAACATCAAATTCATCACCAGTAATATTATGTCATCTCT